>NC_067401.1:47120269-47302769 GCF_016432865.1 Antechinus flavipes
TCTAATCTTGCAACTCCAACTGACTTTCAGCTATGTTAAATTGGATGTCCTGTAGACATTTTAAACTCGGTTTGTCTAAAACAGGACTCGTTATTTTTCCCTCTTAACCTGACATATCCTCCCTTCCCATCTTTCCTATTACCATAGAGGGCAACAATATCCTTCTAGAGGATAATTGATTCACAATGAAGGAGCCATCCTGGATTTCTTACTGTATCTCATCCCCACTTCCAAACGATTGCCAAAGCCTGCCTATTTCACCATTGCATCATCTCTTAAATTCTTCTGACACCACCACCGTGTTGGTGAAGATCTTCATCACCTCATGCATGATGACCTATTGCAACAGTCTGCTGGGGGGTATGTCTGCCTCCAATCTATCCTCCATTCAGCCACTAAAGTGATTTTCCTAAAGCTCATGTCTTATCATGTCACCTGTGCTCAATAAACTCTACTGGCTTCCCATTGTCTCTAGAAGCAAATACAAAATCTTCAGTTTGCTATTCAAAGCCTTTTATAATCTAGCCTTCTCCTATCTTTCCAATCTTCTGACAGGTACTATTCATTCCTCAAACTTTTTAAATAGGGGCCCAGTTCACTGTCCCTCAGACTGTTGGAGGGCCGGACTGTAGTAAAAACAAAAACTTTGTTTTGTGGGCCTTTAAATAAAGAATATTCATAGCCCTGGGTGAGGGGGATAAACATCCTCAGCTGCTGCATCTGGCCTGTGGGCCGTAGGTTGAGGACCCCTGCAAGAGGCTTTTTCTGGACATTCCATCTCTCAGCTCCAGGTATTTTCTTTGCCTGTTCCCCAAGACTGAAACTCTCCTTCATCTCCACCTATTAGCTTTTATGGTTTCCTTCCTTAAACATTATCTAAACCTCTTATTTCCATCATTTGCTATTTATCCTGTATATAGTTTGGTTTGTTGTAATTTCCTTGTAGTTGTTGTAGTTATAAATTCCTTGTTGTGAACTGCCTTTTGCTTCTTTTTTAAATTTATTTTTCCCCCTGAGGCAATTGGGGTTAAGTGACTTGCCTAGGGTCACACAGCTAGGAAGTGTTAAGTATCTGATGTCAGATTTGAACTCAGGTCCTCTTGACTTCAGGGCTGGTGCTCTATCCACTGTACCACCTAGCTACCTCTTTCACTTCTTTTTGTATCCTCAATGTTTAACACATTGCCTGGTGCATAGTAGTGCTTAATAAATGTTTATTGATTGATTGACCTCTAGGGTATATAATGAAGCTTTAATGAAGTTTACATTCTAAAGAGGAGACAATATATACACATATATAAATATATTTTTATATATATACATATATTTGTAATATTTACAAAATTATATAAGAAGAGTACTAGCTGTTGCATGAATCTGGATTCCTTATACAAGACACTTCCTTTCCCACCTCCATGTATTTTCATTGTCTGTCTCCTTATGCTTGGAAAGCTCTCCTCCCTTTTTTCCAATGTCTGGCTTTCTTCAAGTCTCAGGCAAAATCTGACCTTCTACAAGAAAACTTTCCTAACATCATTTAATACTAATGCTTTCCCTCTGTTGAGAGACTTTATTTTATATCTTATTTGCACATAAGTGTTTGCATGTTATCTCCTTCATCAGACAGTCAGTTTCTTGATGACAAAGACCATATTTTTGCCTTTCTTTGCATTTCAATATTTAGCACAGTATCTGGCACATAGTAGGTGTTTAATAAATGCATCTTGACTTGATTCAAGGAATAAGTACAGCTAAATTATATAGTACAAGGAGATGAGTAAAATGCAAGAAACTGGCTACTTCTTTAATTTAAATTCCAGAGGCATTTATAATTTGATCCTGGAGGTAATAAAGAACAACTGGAATTTATTGATTAAAGGAGTGAAATCATCAGACTTTGACTCTGGAAAAGATTACTTTGGCAGCTGAGTGGAAAACACATAGTAGAAGGAAGAGAGTTGAGAGAGGGGGATCATTTAAAAGGCAATTGTAATAATCCAGGAAAGAAGCATGAGGGTTTGAATGTGAGAGTAGAGAAAAGAGATGCATAAAAGAGATGTTGTAAAGGTTAAAAAAAAAAAAGAAGCAAAATTTGGCAGTTATGTGTAGAATAATAAAGAACTAAGAAAAAACACAAGAATGTGAATCTAGGAGAGAGGGATTGATTATAGACAGACAGGATAAATAGATGATAGAAAGGAAGATGAACAGGTAGATGATGGATGGATGGATGGATGGATGGATGGATGGATGGCTGGATAGAGATAGATGGCTGGATAAATAGAGAGAACAAGCAAATATTAAGTGCTTCTTGTGTGCTAGATACAGTTTTAGTTACAGAGATAGAAATAAAAGCAAACAAAACAGTCATTATCCTCAAGAAGCCTATATGGGGGGTGGGGGGGAGGAGGGAGAATATACCACATAAAGATAAGGTGAAAGTAGGGGGTAGAAGAAAAGATGTATGTTTCATTGTATGATATTGAAATGGCCAAGAAATGATATGGAAATCTGTTTTCTGCAAAGATAAGGCAAATACCAAAGTATCAGAACCTATCATCCCAGGGAAGAATTGGATGATGGCTAGAATTCAAGAGGCGTGGTAGGAAAGAAGGGAAGTAGGTTTTAGGAGAAAGATAATGAGATTTGTTTGCAATATGGTGAGTTTGAGATTGGGAACTCCAATTAGAATTTCAGTTTGAGTTGTCCAAAGATAGCTGGTGAAGATTGTTGCTGAGGAGAAAAACTAGAACTGGATATATGGATCTGGGAATCATTTGCATAGTGATAATAATGTCATTTATGAAAGCTGAAGAGATCACCAAGTGAGAGAGGAAAAAAAAAGATGAAATTTTTCTATCTCTGAACTTTGCCATCTATTCTACCCCTATCTACTTAAGAATATAGGTCTTTTCATCTTCCCTGTAGTTGAACATTCTTTTAAATATTTTCTCCCTCAATTTAATAAATACTTTAAAATTTTATTTATTCTTTGTTTACTTGTATTCTTTGATATTGGTTCAGTTCTTTTCTGTTAACAGATCTGACTGGTCCCAACTGTTTTGTTTCAGGCTTTTAGATCATTTAATGCTAAACTATGGAATTAAAGGCTGGAACCTACTCCATAGAATCTCCCTCTGTCCTACAAATCTGGCCCTCCCATAAGATTCTCAAGTTTCAAAAACATTTTGCCTTCCATCTTTAAAATTGGCCAGACTGAGATAATCTTTCTACTTTATGCTCTTTTCTGTGATGTTCAGAGAGTGAAGATCACAGTTCATCTGCCAGAATTTCAGATCTCTCTCTTTTCCTACTCTCACAAACCCTGCCTAGACTTTCACTCCTTGTGCAGTTATGGAATATTGTTCTCAACCAAGGAGAAGAGAATCCCATTCCAATGGGTTTGGGAGCTTGGTTATAGATTGATGGGGGAAAAAGTGAATGGGATCTTCGGCTGCATTAAAAACACCACGTCCAGAAGGAATGAGGTTAATGTTTCACTCTTTTCTGCCTTTGTCAGACTACGTCTCAGCTATTACAGCTAGTTCTGAGTGAAATATTTTCAAGAAGACATTACTAACTTGGAAAGAGACTAGTAGGGGATGACTAGGATGATGAAGGGGTCAGCAGTCATGACACCTAAAATAATTCACATTGGTATAGCACTTTAAAGTTTTCAGAACATTTTCTTCATATCTCTACTATGAAGTAGATTGTGAAAGCTCCATTATCTCCATTTACAGAGCAGACCAAGGATCTCTTCCGCAATCACCCACCCAATTGTTGTCAAAAGTAGGAGATGAATCCCTAGCTGTCCTGGTTGGAACAGTCATTCCATTAAAGGAATTGAGAGTGTTTGAAGAAGAGAAGCCTTAGGAGGAACTAGATGGCCATTTCTCACGTTTTTTGAAGGCTCTCTCCAGGAAGAAAGATAAGACTTATTTATACTGGCCCAGAACCTCAAGAAATAAATGCGGTGCTACAAAGAGACAGATTTAGGCTTGATATGATGAGGATGATAATTATAGGTAACATTATCTACTAAGTGCCAGGCACAGCACTAAGCACTTTACAAATATTATCTCACAGCAACCCTGGGAAGTAGGTACTGCAATTATCCCCATTTTACAGGTGAGGAAACTGAGGCAAGCAGAGATTAAGTGATTTGCTTAGAATAACAGATGTAATAAGTATCTGAAGCAAGATTATATACTCCAGATAAAGTGCTCTTTCCACCTCAGGCTATCTCAGGAGGTAACCGGCTTCACCTCACTGGAGGTCTTCAAGCAAAGGTTCAATGGCCACTTGTCACATATGTTGGAGAAAGGTTTCTGTTATTAGACTATCATCCAGGTCTCCCCCAGCCAGAAATTTTTTAGTTCTGTGCAGTATAAACAGGAAGAATGAGCAACAAAAAAGCCTATAAAACTAGAGAAATATTTAAATATGAAGATCCAAAAGGTCTACTACAAACTACAAACTTTGCACCAAGCACTGGAATACAAATACAAGGTCTAAGAAAGTCTCCACTCTATGAAGCTGATATTCTAAGAGAGAAAGAGACAGACAGACAGAAAGAAACAGAGACAGAGAAAAATTCAGAGAGACAGAGAAACATTCAGAGAGACAGAGAGAGACAGAGACAGAGAGAGGCAGAGAGAGAGACAGACAGACAGACAAAGAGAGACAGAGACAGAAACATTCAAAGAGCTAGAGAGAGAGACAGAGACAGAGAGAGTCAGAGAGAGAGACAGAGAGAGTCAGAGAGAGAGACAGAGACAGAGAGAGTCAGAGAGAGAGACAGAGACAGAGACAGAGACAGAGAAAGAAAAAGAGAGAGAGACAGAGACAGAGACAGAGACAGAGAGAGTCAGAGAGACAGAGACAGAGACAGAGAGAGAGAAGAAAAAGAGAGACAGAGACAGAGACAGAGAGAGTCAGAGAGACAGAGACAGAGAGAGACAAAGAAAAAGAGAGAGAGACAGAAACAGAGACAGAGAGAGTCAGAGACAAAGACAGAGAATGATACAAACTACAAACTAAACTAGAAGAAAATTAAATGACTGAACTTTTAGGGTATAACCTAGAAATGACTGTTGGACACACATGGCTTTCATAAGCAATATCCCACTGCCCTCTGCTGTTCAGAGACAATATAGCCATAATCTCATTCCCAAACTTGATTTCAGGGTAAGAAAGAAATAATCCAACCAAATAATATATGTTCAATTCAATTAACCAATCAAAACCATTAATATTCCTATTATATGCCAGGCACTGTGTTGCTTTCTGGGAATAGAAAAAAGGCTATTTGCCTTCACAAAAAACCGGGGAGTTGACACTCTCATTTCCATTTTGTCTTCAAAGATTTTACAACCTTCATAAACGGTGAGATTCAAACAAATATATGCAAAACAAACTATATACACAATCCAAAAAATATATTACATCTATTCTCTATGTAAAATACCATATTTATTAGGACCAGACACCATGTTTAAGTGACTTAATTCTTTTATCTTCAGAATTCCTGCCTGTTCACTAGACTGATTGTTGAGATTTTAGGCAGCTCTTCAAACATGTTTTATTCTGCTTTTTGACTTCTCCCAAGCTGCCTTGATGTGCAGTAGAAAGTGTGATAATAGCAAAGGAGACATCCAGACAAAAAGTATGGGAAATTCCCCCATTTACTGGGGATCTTTATCTCTCTTATTTCCATTTTTACAATTGAGGAAACTGAGGCAGACAATTCAGTTACTTACCCCAGTCACACAGGTAGCAAGTGTCTGAGGCTGGATTTGAATTCAGGTATTTTTGACACTGGGTCTAGAGCTCTATCCACCATACTACCCGGCTGCCTAGGTAGCCTTGCAGATCCCTAAGAGCAGTTCCATGAGCAGTAACAATGGTAACAAACCATTTCTTCTCCTTTTCCTCACTAGCAGAGGCTTTGAAGCCTTGGATTGTTTAAACTATCCCACGTTCCAGACTTCTTGCCTCTGCTTTTGGTCTTTAAAAGCAGACCCAATAACTTAGGAAGTCTTATGAAGAAGAATTCCCCCAGAAGAGAAAGAAATGACATTTCCACTATGAAAGGGATATAATATAACTAGCAAAGGTCTTTGACATGAAGAAGGGAGACACAATGTTTCATGAAATCCTAGAATACTAGAGCAGAAGGGACCTCGGAAATCATTTGATTCAATTTCTGAGTTTAACAGATTGGAAGATTCAGATTTGATCTCAGATTGGGGAGCTAAGATGTTAAAAGAAAAAAAAAAACACAACCCCCCCCAAAAAAAAACCCACAAAAAAAATAAAAACCCTTTCCCATGGTCCCATTGTGAATCAGTAGCAGAGCTAGAACCTAGAATATTTTCAATATTTTCAGTCTACTTTGCCTCAATTCCATGGCTTCCCATGAAATGCTGCTGTCAGAGGCAGAAAGGTAACTGGTTCATCTCCTAAGGGCCTGGAGGTCTCCCAAGGAAAACTTGTAGGAGATATGCTCCCAGAAAAGACAGATTTATTGCTTCTTATAGTTTAGTCTTAGTCCTGCGTGACCTATTTACAAAATAAGGCAATTCACTTCTCTTGGGAGTAGGGTAAAGACTGGAGATTTTTCTTTCTGTATTCCATACCTACTGGGATAAAAAATGTTTTTGAAGCATATTTTTGAAGCAAATGTTTTTAAAGCATAAGTATTCTTTGAATACACCAGTACTATTACTGACTTGGATAAAGTTGCATTTTGATATTTTTTTTTCTTATTCAACTCATCAAGCATCTATTAAATATCTGCTATTTACATTACTGTTATGTAAGAGATGATACTGATTGTGAGAAATGCATACAATAGAATGAAATTCTTTAACCCAATCAAGAATGAATAATAACCTATTTTGGGTGGGACCTCATTCCACTGACATGGTCTCCCAGGAAGGAAACACTAACATTAAAGAAGTCATTGGTTTATCAGCCTTTTAGGAAACAGAAGAAAATTATGGAGATTAAACAGGGAAGAGGAAAAATTCTTGCTGGATTGCATGTCCAGATTTCAGGGTGAAAAAATGGTCATTTCTTTTTTCATCCATCATAATTGCTTTCATTCTCCTTTTCCATACCAACAAACAACTCTTTGTCTATCCTGTACCTCTCTCTGGTCTCAGAAGGTGAAATGACCATCTTTTTTGTCACAGTTGAACCCTTAGCAGAAGTTTGTAACTTGTGGATGTCATGGACCCCTTATCCAGTCTGCTGAAGAGGATCCCTTCTTAAAATAAAGTTGTTGTTTTTTTTTTCTTTTTAGATAAACCAAAGTATTTCTTTTTTATTTAATATTTTATTTTTTTCCAGTTACATGTAAAACAATTTTTGATTTTTGTTTTTAAAACTTTGAGTTCCAGATTCTCTTCCTTCCTCCCTTCCCTTCTATTGAAAAGGCAGTGTGAAATGCAAAACATTTCCATAAAAGTCATGTTGCAAAAGAAAGCATTTGCAATAATGTTTTTAAAGTACAGCAAATTATACATATAACATTACAAGAGCAGTCAATTAAATTGAAATGGAGGTTTTTTTTTTATAAATTCATGGACCTTAGATTAAGAACTCCTGGCTCCCTTGATTCTGTCCTCTCTCACTATCTAAGGTTTTTTCCTTGAGATTATTTTTTTTGAAAAGAAAAATTATTTTATTTTATTTTTTAAAAAATAATATGCATACATACATATATAAAACCATACATACATGTAAAACATGCATATTTCTATTTAGCAGTTCTTTCTCTGATTGTAGATGATGTCTTCCTTCATATGTCCTTTGAAGTTAATTTGGGTATTTATAATAGTCAAAAGGACTTCTCAGATCCAATGCAAAATACAAAATCAGAGAGCTGAAGGGGCCTCAGAGGCTCAGAGGATTCCAGATCTGGATTAGTCCAGTAAATTAAACCACTTCATTTTATTGATGAAGAGACTGAAGCTAAAACAGGGAAGGAGTTCCTTTCCCAATTCTAAGCTAAGAAATAGTTAAGGCAGGATTCAAATTCAGGTTGTCTTACTTCCGAGTCCACTGAGCCCCCTACCTCTTTTAGTCTAGCCTGAACAAGACACTGCCCTTTGCTTGACGGCAACCAGTGTGAGGAGGTGGGTAGAGGGAGGAAGAGGGTAGATTTTCTACTTTGCAATATCTATTTATCATGCCTTGTTCCGCCCTCTAGTGTCAAATAAAGCTCACCCATCCAAGTGAGACCAACTAGAGGGGCAAAGAATTCAATGACCTGACTCATAAAACTAAATAAACACTGTGCCTTATGTGCATAGGATAATTGTTTTTTCCCCCTATTTTAAAAGTTTTTTATTTTCAAAATATATGCATAGTTTTCAGCATTCACCCTTGCAAAACCTTGTGTTTCAAATTTTTTCTCCCTCCCTTCCCTATGGCAAGTAATCCAATATATATTAAATATGTGCAATTCTCCCATACTTATATCCACAACTATCACACTGCACAAGAAAAATCAGATCTAAAAGGAAAAAAATGAGAAAGAAAACAAAAAGTAAGAAAACAACAACAAAAAAAGTGAAAATACTATGTTGTGATTCACACTCAGTTCCCATATTCTCTCTCTGGGTGTAGATGGCTCTTTTCATCACAGGTCCATTGGAACTGGCCCGAATCATCTCATTGTTGGAAACAGCCGCATCCTTCAGAATTGATCATCATATAATCCTATTGTTGCCATGGACAATATTCTCTTGATTCTAGTGACTTCACTTAACATCAATTCATGTCTCTCTAGGCCTTTCTGAAATCATCCTGCTGATCATTTCTTATAGAACAATAATATTCCATAGCATTCATACACCATAATTTATTCAGCCATTCTCCAACTGATGGGCATCCACTCAGTTTCCAGTTCCTTGTCACTCTTCCTTATGCAACCCCTATAATCATCTTTCCATTCCTGAGTGGCCCACACAACTTTATTTGGACCCCTTTTATATACTTAACCCTTAAATTCATAGAACTTAGAGCTGAAAGAGACCTTTGAGATGTAGTCCAATCCCTTTACTTTTCAGATGAAGAAAGGGAAGTGACATGAATAAGATTTGCACAGGTGAGGAGGGATATTAGATGAGATGCTCTGGCCCCAAACCCAGGGTTTTCCCTATTACATTTCAAGTTCATCTCAAATACATTGTCAATTGACTGGAGTAAACTTCCTCCTTAATTTGTATCTTATAAATTCCTTCTTCCTTCTTTCCTTCCTTCTTTCCTTCCTTCCTTCCTTTCTTCCTTCCTTCCTTCCTTCCTTCCTTCCTTCCTTCCTTCCTTCCTTCCTTCCTTCCTTCCTTCCTTCCTTCCCTTCTTTCTTTCTCTCTCTTTTTTCCTTCTTTACTTCCTTCAGGGTAATTCTTCCTTTCCTTCTCTCTTTCTCTTTTTTTCCCCTTCTTTCCTTCCTTCAAGGCAATTGGAGTTAAGTGACTTACCCACAGTCACAAAGCTATTGACTGCCTGAAGTTAGATTTGAAAAAGTTGAAGTTAGGTCCTTTTGACTTCCTACTATATCACAAAGCTGCCTGTAAGAACTTTCTTTACCAATCCAATATGATACCTCCTATATGACTTCTATTGTTCTTAAGTCATGTTCTATCCTTCATGACCCTGAGGTTTTCTTGGTGAAGATACTGGAGTGGTTTGCCATTTCCTTCTTTAGTTCTATGTAGGAGTTAGGTAAATTGCTCAGAATCACACAGCTAGTAAGTATTTGAGATCAAACTAGTATGCCTTCCAGTCTTTCTGAATCCAGGCTCAGTGCTCTAATCACCATGCTATCTGATTGCCCTCTCTATGACTTAGAGCTTTAGAAGTTTGCCTAATGTATTAAAATTCACCCAAGCTCAGGTAGCCAGTATGTGACTTGAACCCAGGGCTTTGTGGTTTTAAGACCAGTTTTCTATCCATTAGGTCAGGATAAAATCAAATCCACTTTTTATTTTCTCTGTTCAGGTGGCCAAATATGCCATTCTATTGGTGCACATTTCCTGCTAATCTGCAAGCCACCACCAGCTGTGGAATCTTAGTGCGACTGCCTTATTTCCTTGTTTTATGTTTATTTGGGCCCACATCTTTGTAATATAAGCATAGGTGTAACCACGACTGTCCAGGAAGAACCCTAATGGTACATTGTGAGGGGCTTTCTTACTTATCTTGGGTTTAAATCCCACTTATTACATGCTTCTATGATGTAAACAAGTTACTTCCTTTCTCTGGATTTTGGTTTTCTCATTTATATGATGATTTGTATGATTTATATAACAATTTATAGTAAATTCATTGAATTTATATAATACATAATTTAATATGGAATATATTTATAATAATTTCCATAATGAAATGACCTCTAATGTACTTCCAATCCTATGCTGAAGTCATTATATAATATCTTAGGGACCAGTATTGTGGAAAAAAGCTTCTTTTCCCTTTCACCTGTTTCTCCCTATCCTCCATATTAAGGCGATCCATTTACTCTTGGGTTTTGTTACTCTTTAGTTCTGATATTAATTTTTGACCATATTTCACTAGCAAAAAGGGAAAAAAATGAGAGGTGATCATTGCATGATTGATTAAATCATAGCCCTTGGCTATGAGTCATTCTACAGACAACCAGGGCATGGTATTTTGGCCAAATCATAGGGCAATGAATGCCTTCTCTCCCTCTACTCCCCTTCCTCCTCCCCTCCCCACCAACTGCATAGGTAGGACAATAGAAATAGAAGCTTTATTTTATTTAAAAGACTGGACAAAAGCTGCTGTCCAAAAGAGTGAGTGCTGATTTAATTTATAGGTACTTTGTTCCCTCCTTATAGTTTTTACTGTCAAGGCTCACTAGAAACACCTTATGGCACTGGGCTAATTGCACCTATTACTCCTATAGGGGAATTCTCTAGTCTAGCCACTGCTCCCTAGGGCTTTCACAGATGCCCAATGCCTACAGGACAAAGTCCAAGTTCTTTAGCTTATTCATAGTTTGGCCCCAACTTAAGCCTTCAGTTTTATCCTATGTTACTCTCTTAAAAGAGTCCTCTACTCTAATCAAATTAATTCACACCTATATTCTGAATACATATTTTGTTTTTCCATTTCCAAATCTTTGTTCATGTTTACCACCTTTTCAGAGTGCCCTCTCTTTCCTCTATGACACAATTCTACCCATCCTTCCCAATTTAGAACAAATTCTTCCAATTCAAAGACTTCCATGATTTCTATCATTGTAAATGATATCACCTTTTTTAACCCCTGTTAGAACTCACTATATATTGCCTTTCAGTTATATTTTCATGTGTATAAATTTTATTTCCAGAACTAGATTATAAGTTCCTTGCCATCAAGGTCCATTTTATATTTTTTGGTAGCTCCTTGAATGTTTACCAATTTATCAGCTACAAAATAGGCACTCATTGAATATTTTGTTAGTTGTAGTTCTAAGAGGAAACACATCCTAGAATAGAGAGGCATGGTGGGGAGAGGGAGTCAGGGCATGATAGTATTTTCCAAATGTTTAAGATTTGTAAATTTTCCCATTAGGATTTTCACCTGGAAAAAGGATTGGGCTTATTGTAATGGATTAAAGATGAAATAACTAAGGAAATAATATGAGTTAATGAGCATATCTATTTATTAAGTAAGACATGCCAATTACACAGCTTGGCACTGGACTTCAAATATAGGGGAGACATATTTTTAGGTATTAAAATAGGCTATAAACCACGATACAAGATTAGGTTATTTTGTATCTAATTGGAAGAAAAATTAAGAACTTTTCAAGTTGGAAGAGAGAGAGTAAATAGGTATAATTCCCTGAAATCTGAAAAAGAGATCCAAAAATCTGTATTTTATCAAAGTAACATGAAAACAATAACTGATTGACCAATATGGAGCTAGTTTTCCAAATAAGACATGGGTTGTTTGACATGTATATTGTGAAAAACAAAACTTCTCAACTTAGTCTTTGGATCTATTGAGTTTCTGATCAGCACAACCAGATTCTTGGTTAAGGATCACTCAACAACTTCCCAACCATTCAAGACTAGGTTCAAACAATGCACTAAAGTTTTCTCACAATACCCATAATCTTATAAAGTTTTCTCGCAAAATAAAAATTGGACTAGACCTATAATTGAATAGAAAGAGAGCTGAGCTAGAAACAGAATTGAGTCTCAAGATGGAGCTAGTGTGGTTCACTGAATTTGCAACTGTTCTCATTTAGCTTGCTCCCAGTGGGTAAAAGTAGAAACATTGGGTGAATATTTCAAGTAGATTTCCACTTAATGTAGGGGGAAAGCTTCTTCACAGTTAATGGGGCCAAAAACTAGAATGGATTGCTCAGTAGTAGTAAATTCCTTTGAATTAAATGGATGCTGAATGATTCATTGATATTGGAAATAGGATTTATGGTCGGGGAAGAGGTTGGATATCATTGCTTTTGGTTAAAAATTGGGGGGATTCCAAATCAGTTCCAATTGATCTGTAATGAACAGAACTAGCTACACCCAGGGAAAGAACATTGGTAAATGATGGACCACAACATAACATTTCCACTCTTTCTGTTATTGTTTGCCTGCATTTTTGTTTTTTCTTAGGTTATTTTTATCTTCTTTCTAAATCCGATCTTTCTTGTACAACAAGATAACTGTATAAATATATATATACACATATTGTATTTTTTTTTTTTTTTAAATTTTATTTTACTTAAAGAAACACAATAAAAACAGAAAAACAGAAAAGAAATACAAAACAAAATGAAACAAATCAAAAAAGAACATTGTCATGTGCTCAGCAGAACAGGAGGATTCAAAATATATAACAATATCAGTTCAATAAAGTATACACACACACACACACACACACACACACACATTAGTAGAAGAAATTATATTAATTGTACCATCATTTCAGTAGGAAGGACTCCTAAATCTCAATCTCCAGCCATGGCATCTCAGTCAGCCTCTAGAGCTTAATAAGTTGTGATAAAGAATTGGAAATTAAAATATTAAAAATTGAACTCAACCCTTTCCCCCAAACAAGTAGCTCTCTCTCTCATTTTATTGCCAATGGAATTATCTTTTTCCCCCCATTTAAGTTATTCAAATTTCTCATCATGATATGATTTGAACTGTATTGTCATGTATTTAACCTATACTTTAACATATTTAACATGTATGGGACTACCTGCCATCTTGGGGAAGGGGGTGGAGGGAAGGAGGGAAAAGTTGAAACAGAAGTTTTTGCAAGGGTCAATGTTGAAAAATTACCTATGAATATGTTTTGTACATAAAAAAGCTTTAATTAAAAAAAATTTGAGGATTCTAGTTCAATCATTATAGCCTTAGGATGCTTGTTTTCCTATTGATTCTCATGAAATTTAAAATCAGTTTATTTGAGCCCTCAGCCAAGTTTTCAGTCAATCAGTAAACATTTACAACTGAGTACATTGGATCATAGAATCATAAGTCTAAACCTATGAAGGTCTAGACCTGTAAGGGTTTGAGAAGCTATCTATTCCAAGATCTGAAATTTATCCCAAAGTCCCTGGAGGCTAAATGAGAAAGATTGAATATGTGTTAAATGACTTTCCCAAAGCCCCATGTGTGATTTGAACCTCAATCTTTCAAATCTAACCAGCGTTCTTTGCCTTTGGAGAAGGCAATTTCTGGCTCTCAATTTTGGTGGAACACTGGGTCCTAGTAGAAGATGATGTCTGTGTGTGCAGTATATGAAATCAGAAGTTATATCATCCATGTATCACATCAGAGGGAAGGGGCATGAGTAATAGTAATCAGTGCTCACACCCACCCATGCCATTCATTTTTTATTGACCTACCTTCAGACCATCAATGTAATTCTCTGCCTCTGGAAAAAAGCTAGAGTAAGGTACCCATGTAAAACAGAGTAATTAGTAAAGAGACAACCATTGAAAATAGTTAGCTATTAAACCTATTCTTTTAATCAATGATATAGGTAAGCTCTCCATCCTAGATGTGGATGTCAGCTCCTAATAACACTTTGTGTTGATCAAGCACCTTTCACCTGAAAGGGCATTACAGTAGCCTCACAAGACCTTGGTGAAGCAGGCATTAATACTCCCATTTTACAAATGGAAAAAAATGGTATGTCCCTGGTCAGTGATACGGGAGTACACCAGATCGTGATGATCACTTCCAATCCTAGGAGTTCCAGTCTCCCCTTCTCGAATATTCAGTAAGGAGTCTGATCAGAGGCAAATAAACATGGAACTATCAATGGTTCACAATCTGTGGCTTGGACAGGGCTCAGCTCCCAAGTGAGGTAGTTTAAAAATGAAATATTTGGACCAAACCACATAGGGTACAGATGGGACATTGATTGAAATGCTCTTGGTTCATGTTTCCTCTATCCTGTCACAACCATGGCAAATGGTCAGAGTTCCAACTTCCAAAACATGGTGGTCATCAAAGAAGTCAGGCAAGGTCAAGGGGGACTGCCTCTGGAAGCATTGGAGATGATTTCTGGTGCTCAGTCTTGAAGCCCTGGGTTCTTTAGGTAAAGACCAAGCTTTTGGGCCACATAATCCAAGTCATTTATGCTGGTATACTGAAACATGTTGGTTCCTTTGATGAAAAAGTGTTTCAGGTAATGCTGGTTCACACACTTGTACAGCTTACGGACCAGGCGCATGAAGCTTTTTTTGAAGACACGCCAGTCTTTGCTACGTGGATACTTTTCACAAGTCCAAAACAGTATAGTCTGTAGAAAGAAGAGATCAAATACACTTATTAATTGTTGAACTAAAGATATCATAACTGAATGTGAGTTGCAATTGTATGACTTATTCTCAGTAAATGTTTGATTTGGATACCTATTTTATGCACCTATATACCCAGGGCCATGTAAAAGTTTCTTGAATGATATATTGGATTTCTTCCTGTCTTGGGTAGTGGGGAGGGAAGGAAAAAGGCATAAAAACTTGGAACACAAGGTTTTGTAATAGTGAATGTTGAAAACCATCTTTGCATGTATTTGGAAAAATAAAAGACTATTAAAAAAAACAAAAAATTTTGAGCAAAAAAGGAGTCACAAATGGAAAAACTTTATGAAGCTCTGTTCTCTGACTCATTCATATATGTGCCAGGTAAAATTTGAATCAGGTTCTTTCTGGCTCTCCATTATGGCACATTTTCTTCCTCATCATAACCAGGTAAATAGTTGAAGAGAGCTAACACATCTTCCTTAATTCTTTTCTTTTCTAGGCCCCAAATCTCTATTGCAGTTCTTCTATGGAAGCCATGTCTCTCTTTTTTGAATTCATTACTCTACCATAGGTCTGTGTAATTCTTACAGTTTCACAGATTTAGAGCCAATCTAGAAAAGACTCTGAAAGACCTTCCAGTTCTACCATCTTTATTTTCTTGATTTAAAAAACTTACTTGGTTAGAGAAGTGAACCAGCTAGGAAATATCTGAGACATCTTTGAACCTATGTTTTCTTGGGTCCAAGAACATTTTATTTATCATATACCAAACTGTTAACTTAAATGGTGATAGGTCTTCATAGGGACAAATCGGAAGATTCTTCTTCAAGAGAGGGATCATTGAATCTTAGTTAAACAAACCCAACTCATTTGATGGATAGAAAAGTGCTTCCACATTCCCTTTGACTTCTCCAAAACCCTTGTCTGACACACATACCTGAAGATGGTGGGCTGTGACGACAGGTTTGCTGCCAGGACACCAAACATCCTCTTTCATTTGTCTCAGGACTTGGTAACACATCTTTCGGCAGCCGCCATCTTCGTCTATCCCCTCCATCAGCACATATTCAGCTCGTTCAAAACCCAATTGCCAATGGTAACTGGAGCGAGCCATCAGGTTAAACCCAAATGACTGCGGGGTGAGAGAAATAGGAAAAATGCAGTCAACTGATTGAAAAATCCATGTCTAGGATAGTAAGGAAGTCTCAGGATAGGAAAGGAAAACTAAAAGGGAATTTCTCAGTTTGTCTAATCAAAGCTTCTTAAACTGTGGGCTCAAACCCTGTAATTGAATGTGGGAGTCACAAAATTATGTATTACCAATAAAGGTTTAATTTATATACCTACTTTATATATCTATATACCTAGGGTCGAATAAAAATTTCTTCGGTGAAAAGGAGTCTTTCATGAAAAAACTAAGAAATCCTAATTCTAAGAGATTTAAGTGTAAGGAATATGAATCTCAGGGCATATTACTGTATATTGAAGGACTAAGAATAGAAATTGTAATTCCATTGAAAATGGAAACTCTCAGATAAGGAAATTTCCTTTAAGAATGCATATGGAGATACATCCTCTACAATTTATAATCTGAGATAGTTACCTGGGGCACTGAGATTTACTAAGTGATTTTTATGCAACATCATACCTCAGATCTGTGTCAGAGGAAAGACACGAACTCGTTTTCTGCCTTTGTGGTTAGTTCTCTAATCATTATGTCACTGACTCTCCTATATTAAAGGAACTCCCAGAATTGTCCCTTCCTGGCAGGAAAGATAATGGGAGGGAGCTGAGCTTCACAAGTCAGCTTTTTCCTCTGAATCATCCAGTCCTGTGGCATTTCATCTTCACATGGTGAAATCAGAACTCAGTCCTTCAGGCAATAAATTAATCTTTTACTATTAAAACTCTAGTGAGTTCTGTAGAGCCCTTCCCACTTTAGCCCTTGATACTTTTCACTTGGGATAGTTATTTTAACTTTCAGTCCTAAATTCTCTTCCTCCCTCCATTACTTTCTCCACCCTTAAGGAAGGTCAAGAACTATGATATCCATTATTCATATGAAGTTATGCAAAACATTTTCCCACATTAGCCATGCTGTGGGGAGGAAACAAAAATGAAGTGGGGGAAAAAAAAGTGTTTCAATTTGCACTCAGGAGTTCATAAATCCCTGATACCTTAACACACTGAACTTTCTCCCGAGAGGGCCAGCGAGACAGACATCGGGGCCACCGAGCTTTCTCACACCACCGGTTGAGGATCTCCACCACTGGAATCAGCTCTACCTCCACCTGAAATTCTGATGTCTCCACAGCCAATCGTACAATGGGGCCAACACCTTCTATTACTTTGACTTCATCTGTTGGGAAATCCCAGAGCAATTTGTTAAGAACGAGAAAATCTTGCTTAAGGCCAGATACCAGAGAGAGAAGAAACTGGCACCAATATTCCTGACAATAGTTGTAGCAATTTTTATGTATTAGCAATAGGGAAGGGCATTTAGGGGTGAGACATAAATGACAAGAGAAATTCAGAAGCCAGGTAAATATTGCCTTTAATATTACCCAAAGGGCTTTACTGTGTACAAGCTTTTAGAGCAGTGATTCTTAATTTGGAAGTCATGAACTTGTTTTGTAATTTTTTAAAATATATTTTGCTAACTGTATTTCAACATAATTGATTCCTGTTGCAATCCTATACCTTCTTTTTTATGCATTTAAAAACTTTATCCTGTGAATAACAGAGAATAGCAAAACAAAACAAAAACAAGGAAGCAAAGAAAAGCTGGCTAGCTTTGAAAACAATATATAGTACTTAATACATAGATTTTCTTGAAATGGACATTTATTGTTTTATGTTAAAAAAAAACTTATGTTCTGCTTGGTATATGGAATTTTTTTTTCTTTTTTTCATTTTGTATTTAAGTTTATAATAAAAAAATACTAAAAACCCACATTATTCTGGGAGGGGATTTAGAGATTTCACCAGACCACCAAAGGGTTCCATGACATAAAAAAAAAAAAAAAAGCTTAAGAATCTTTGCTTAATAGATACTTTGTAGTAATTGAAAGTGCTGCATTTCAAGGAAGTGGAGTCATCTGTAAAATGGGGATAATAGCATCTACCTCTAAGGGTTGATTAAATGAAATCACTTATATAAAATATTTTGCAAACATTAAAGCACTAAAAAAATTGCTAACTAGCTATTAAATAACTTGAGAACCCATCACTGCCAGTCTACATCCTCATGGCCACCCTATGGAAACTGCAACAACAGGGAGATGTTTTCTTGCTTTAGCAATGTAAATTTCTCCTTCTTTGGAATAGGAGAAGGCTCAAGAAGGGATTGATATGAATGCTTCATCCTTCACTTCCTTCCCAGGGAGGTCATATATAGGGCATTAGGAGGATGAAATGTCTTTTAGAATGGAGCCAGTTCTCTGAAGCTTTGGCCCTCCCATTGGAATTTAGTTCTATCCTGGACCATATTAGGATTTTAAAAATAATTATTACAGCATCTATGTAGCATCTCTATCACATTTGCAATCATTGCCTTTTTTTTTTATCCTGATTATAGCAATGTAAAATCCACATGATATGGTAAAAGGAAAGGAAGAATGACTACAAAAAATTACTGTCTCATTTTCTAGGTAAGGAAAGAGGCAAAGCAATCATGATTATATTTAGATCTAGAAGTGACTCAAAGGCCATAGAGTTAAATCCCCTAATTTTATATAAGAGCAAAGTAAGATCAGGAGATATGAAGAAGCTTGTCCAAGGTCACATAAATAGTAAATATTAAATGATAAAGCAGAGAAATTCAAATCTAGGTAATTTGACTCCAAATCTTTCCAGACATTCCAATTCTTCATCTGCCATCTTTGCTCAGGCTATTTCCTACATCTGGAATATTCCTTCCTCATTCCTACTTTTTAGAATCTGTAGTATTCTTCAATGCTCAAATCAAGCATCACCTCATACATGAAGCCCTTCTTGCTCATCCCCACATCATAGTGCCTTCCTCCTCCAAGTATAATTGCCTTGTATATTTTTATAAACTTCTTTATGTATCTGTTATCTCTCCTGATAGAATATGATAAGGCCCTTTAGGATCATCATATTTGATATCCTCAGCAACCAGTACAGTGGCTAGCACATCAAGTCAATTTTGCTATGCTTTGGTGATACAAAGGACAAAACAAAACAAAAAATAACCCTCCCCCCTCAAAAAAAAAAAAAAAAAAAAAAAAAACCCAGAACCAAAACCAAATAAAAAACAAGGAACTTAAGAGTCTAATGGGGATTCAGCATGCTAACAGCTATGTACAAACAAACAATAGTTGAGCAATAGTGGAAATAATAGAGGGAAAGAACTCACATTAAAGGGGGATCAGGAAAGATTTCTTTAAGATGAGGTTTTAACTGAAACTTGAAGGACACCGAGAAGCCAGGAAGTGTTAATGAGGAGCTAGAGCATTCCAGGCACCGAAGATAAAATTCATGGAGTCAGGAAGAGAAACAAGGAGGCCATTGTTAATGGACTGCAGCAAAGGAATAAAAAGACTGGAAAGGTAGGAAGAGGTCAAATCATGAAGGGCTTAAAAAGCCAATGAAGATTTTATACTTCACCAGAGAAGATAATAAGGATTCTTTAGAGTTGCCTGAATGGGAGTGGGATATAGTGGAGAGGCAATTTGATTTTTGCTTTAGGCAGAGCAAGACTGCTAAGTGGAATTACAGGTGCTTAATAAATATTTGTGGGTTGATGGATTTTCACCATGCCAAAATAAATGATTCTGATAATTAAATTGATTCCAAACTCCTAAATCCTACTTTGTTCTCTCCTGCTTTTAAAGATATAATACACTCTGTCTTCTTCACATAAAAGATTACCTTTTCTTGAATCAGTGTCTATCACTTCATCTTCCATGGAAAAGTCAAAATGACAAATTTGACAAATATTAACATAATATTCATATAATATAATCACACCTACGTACATTAGAAAGGCAGCCTGATGTGGTAGGTAAAGTAGGTGATTTTCTGAGAAGCTCTGGATGAATCTTACCTTGCTTTGACTATGGAGGTTCACTCTATTTTTGCCACAAATTCTTTACTGCAGAGTGACCTGGGAGAACTGGGTTGGACATAACAGCATTTGGCCATTTAACAAAGACTGGGGGATTGCTATTGATTTTTTAAGGGGTGGAGGGTTGGGGGAGTAGTTCTCATTTTGGAATCTTGTAACCTTGATCATCTCTCCCTCAAATTAGAGGTCTGTAATTGACTTTCATTTAATCATTATTTGCTAGTTTTGTTTCATCTCCCTGTCAAGCCCCAAACCAATTCAATTCAAAAGCAAATACTAATTAAATGACTTTTAGATGCCAGCCACTGTTAGATACTGGATATGTAAAGTCGAAAAGCCAGTTCCAGAATTCAAAGAGCTTTAATTTCTACTGGGACAGAGTTTACATTCTCTAAACTAAGATATAATGCAAAGTAATTTGAGAAGAGAGCACTAGCACCTAGTGGGACCAGGGAAGGTATCACCAAAAAAAGAATTAGCCTCTTGTAAAAAGTATCAACTGAGAATGAATTTAGAAAGATAAGAGTTTTCAAAGGAAGAAATGAGGGGGGACAAAAAGGATCACAAGTCTAAAATTAGAATAGTTAACAGAGACTTTCTGATTGTATATATACAACTGATATTTCGAAAGGTTTATAACTATCTATTTTGCTCATTGGCTTCATTTTACAGAGGAAGAAACTGAGCTCCAGATTGGCTTGCCCAAAATCACAGAAGTAGTAATTATCAAAGGCAGGATTTGAATCCAGAGTTTTCTGAACATCAAACCAGTGCTTTCCTCCTTGTACCAGAGAGCTCACTACAGAAGTAGGGAATCACATATAAAATACAGGAGGAATGTGGAAGATGGGATATTAAAATGGGGAAAGACTTAATAGCCCAATTTAGCTGTGACAGAGTTGGGTAATGGTAGTAATAGGAAGGATGTCTGGAAAGCTGGAGAGGAGACAGTGGATCTTAAACAACATGTTAAATAGTTTGTACTTAGAAGTAATGGGGAACAAAGTTTCTTGAACAAGGTGCGGACATGAGACACATATGTCCTGGGAAGATTACTTTGGCATCTTTATGGAATGGATTAAAAAGGGAAGAGAGAGACTATTGTAGTAGTCTAGATAGAGGGAAGGAAAATTCTTTAATTATTATGATGGAATGTGAGTGGCAAAAAGAGGGCGGACCTAAGAAATGTTATAGAGGTAGAATACACATGACTTGATTGAATAATTGTTGGATATCACAAGGGGGAGAATTAATCAAGGATGACTCCTACACTATAAACTCAAGTGACTAAAATAAGTGTGGTTACATAATAGAAAATCCAGGTCATCTCTTCTCCAGACCAAGCATCCTCAGCTACTTCAACAGTTCCTCACAGAGCATGGTTTTGGGTAGCTTTAAGGGACTGGGTAGATAATATGATGAGTACTTTTGGACATATTGAGTTTGAGATATTCATCATTTTTTAATTTGAGACTATAATTTAATAGAGAGCACTAGACAGAAACTTAGGAGTCTACATTGAGAATTATTAAATCCAGTAAAGATGATAACATTAAGGGAGGAAATAGAGAAAGAGAAGAGGATAGGGCCCAGGATAGAACCCTCGGGAATATCCACATTAAGGAGAAGGAGAGTGGACACGACCCACCAAGTACATATATTTTTTACAAGCTATATCTATAGAATTTTTTCTAAGAAGGGTTAAAAACAATAATAGCTAGTCTTACTTCTCACATTTCAAAATTCTATCACAAGCACATGTCTTAAAATTCCTTTAAAACTTACAAAGCACTTTTCTCACAGTAAACCTATAAGGTAGGTTTTTCAAGTATTATCAGCCTCAGATTACAAAGACTTGTTGATGTAGAGATATGAAATGCTTTGTGGATCAAGTAGCTAGCAATAGTTAGAGTTGGGAATTGAACAAGGAGTTGAGTCCTAATCCTGTACCCTTTTTAACCCAGGTAAGCTGATTAATTAACTCCCTTCTAAACTCTTTTTTCAATGAATGATCACTCACAACTCAAGTCTTCTTCTCTTGGTAAGTTTCATCTAAATAATTTTAAGCCAAGTTCTAGTGGGGATAATAGGACTTTTGTTCTTTGTTAAAGAATCATGAACTATCAGGTTGGAAGGAGGACTTGAAGAATGATAAACCAATATTCATGAAAACTTTCATTTGAATATCTGATATTTCTGTGGGAGAGCAGCTAAGTGCTCTTTTGGATAGAGTGAAAGGTTTAAAGTCAGAAGTTCATCTTTCTAAGTTCAAATCTGGCCTCAGACACTTACTAATATATATCCCTGTTTGCTTCAATTTTCTCATCTGAAAAATAAGCTAAAGAAGGAAATGGCAAAGCACTCCAAAAACAAAACAAAAACCAAAACAAAACTCTAACCCCCAAACCAAATGAACACAACTAAAAAACAACATTTCTATGAGAATCTTTGAACATCTAAAGCTCTAGGAGCTTAATTCAGGTGTCTATAATAAAGCAAATAATTTTTGAGGATTGAATAACTAAAAAATCAAAGTGCTAGTGACTTGCCTCTTCACATAAGGTCAAAGCATCTTAGATATGGAAGGTAATTTGGAGATCCAACCTCTGGTTGAATACTTCTGGTGATGGGGGACTTACTCACTATAATGGTTATTACAGTTTTTAACAGCTCTAATTATTAGGAGTTCTTCTTTATAAAAACATAAATCTACATCCTTATAACTTTCTACCCACTGGTTCTGCATTCTGAAGCCCTGAAAAACATGCCTAATCTATCTTACCCATAGAATGCTTCACATATCTGAAAGCATTTCTCCTTCATTACCCTCAAGTCCAGGGCATCATCCCTTGCTCCATTGTTCCTCATAAGACATAGTTTTGAATCTCCTCAATCATTCCATCTTGTTATAGCTCTTTTTGAAATGTGGTTCTCCAGTCTAACCTATTCACTCACTCATCTCAGAAAGTTTTGTCTTTTAATAGATTAGTCCTTATCTTTCTATAAGTAAGATAAGGGACTAAAACTGCAAGACAATAGAAATACCTATGGCCTAAAAGGGATTGTATAAATAGGAAACATTCCTTTATCAATTTAGGCAGTAAAAAGGATATTCATTATCCTTATCACATAATTAACTAGATATGAATAGCACTTAAGACTAAATTATTGACTGATATCTAACAATTTTGATTTATTTTAAAAGCCCTGGCAAGATTTACTATTTTATTATATATATATATCACAAACATACACACATATATACACACATACAAATTTATATGTATGTGTGTATGTATGTATATATGAGGCTTCTGAGTTTTCATTATTATCCACGACACTGTAGAATAATGGCACCAGATTTGGAGTCAGAAGAGATTTTCATCCTATTGAAAATTACAACTTATTTGGACCTCAGTTCATCTATAAAATAAGTTTAAAGCACTAAGCTCATCCATTCATCTGTGGAATCTTTGAAACTCCCAGTCTTGAGTTTCAGTGACTAAATGGGGGAAAAAATTCCATTTAGTCCATTGTATCTACCTGGACCACATCCATGTTTCATTTTCAAATCTCATCCAGCCATCTCTCCCTAGACTGCACTGCCATATATCTCCACTTGTACATACCCCATGTCCATTCACTTTCCACCTTTTGTTTGGAGCATAGTAATCAATCCACAGAATCCTTCCTTCCAAGAAAGGACTGGTCAACTGATGACCCTTTAGAACAACTCTCCATATCTCTGTGATCACTAACTTTAGAGGCAGAGAGGAACCAGATTCAAAGCCGGATTCTATTACTACTTGTTTGAGCTTGGACTATAAATCTTTCCTGGATGCTTTCTCACTTGCTCTTGAAGTTCCTTAAAGAGCTGATATATATTAGAAGCTGCAAATTTTATTTGGGCTGTGGCAATTCTTTGTACCACACCTACTGAATAGGCTGAATCAGATATTATATTTATGTCGCCTGGGTAATAAGTGAGAGCTAGCATGATCGCATATAATTCGTTCTGCTGAGTGGACTGAAAAGGAGTTCTGACTACTCTTTTTACGGTTAATCATGAGAGTATACAGCACAAATATTTTGTTTGGCTGCGTCTGTAAAAATAGTTGGTCCTTCAAGAGGAACCTTAAAAACCTTCTCCTCAAAAATCCATTGCCAATTATGCAGTAGTCTGGTTATCTTTAATGGAGATCCATGTGCAAAATTTGGAGCCATGGCCAATAAAATTTGCCACTCTGGGATGGTTTCACAGCATACATTAATTTGTGCATTTGTATAGAAGGTGTATATCTTGTCAGGTCTTGTCCCAGATAATTGTACTGCTCGCTTAATGGCCTTTAATAGAATTCTAGCCACAAGCACTGGGTAGAAGGCTTTGTTCTGGTTGTGCTGGGAAGTTCACCCACTCTATCACACTGTCTCCTTGATGAAGGACTGCTGTGGGTGCTTCTTTCGTAGCAAAAACTGATATTTCCAAGGGTTTTTGAGTTACTCTCTCAACTACATTGGATAAAGCCAGTTCAACTTCTCTCTTTTGTATAATATTATTTGCAAAGTACTTTATATTTATTGTCTTATTTGAGCCTCACAACACTCCTATGAGATTCTTGCTATTATTTTTCCCATTCTATAAGTGAGGAAACTAGAACTGAGAGTAGTTAAGTGACTTTCTCAGAATCACTCAGATCATAAGGAGAGATCTAAAGTCAGTCTTTCTGACTCAAAGTGTGGCTCTTTGTCCACTTTGCACCATTACCCCCTCTTGTTCATTGAACTTAATTAACTCATTGACTTGTTAAACTTGTTTAAAAAAAAAAAAAACTCTTAGTCTCTATTTCCTCATCAATAAAATGAATAGATTGCATTATTTCTAAATTTCTTCTAAAGTTATTTGAATTTCCAAAATCTCTAATTCCAAAATCAAATTTCATGAATTTCTTTTGTATGCTCCTAGACTCACTAGTGAGATTGCAGGTTTTAACTGATTCTTCTACGTGTTTCAGGAACACTTCAGCAACCTTAGCTGGAATGATGTCTCCTTCCATAGTTACATCTGTTTCATGCCACTGTCTCAGAGTCTTCAAAAACTGATCTATCTCCAGCCATTGGTACATTTCTTCAGGATCCCGAATTGGAGAGAAGAGCTTAGATCCACTCACAGAATAATACCGCCAATGTCGAGTCTGGCTCTTTTTATACCCAAGCAATCCTTTAATTGGGACTGTGATGACAAACTGGGTGGGTGCCAAAACCTAGGCAAAGTCAGAGAGAAAAAGAGGAAAGACAATTAAGAAACAGGAAACTTGGTGTTTTTTTGTAATAATAATAATAATAATAGCTAACATTTACATAGTGCTGTTTGGTTTACAAAGTGCTTTACAAATATTATCTTGTTATATTCTTCCAACCACTCTG
The DNA here is from genome assembly GCF_016432865.1 of Antechinus flavipes. Lineage (NCBI taxonomy): Eukaryota > Metazoa > Chordata > Mammalia > Dasyuromorphia > Dasyuridae > Antechinus > Antechinus flavipes. The sequence continues at coordinate 47,145,574 of NC_067401.1, forward strand.
GGAGGAAAGGAAATATATTATTATCCCCCTTTTACAGATGTAGAAACTGAGTCTGATGGAGTTAGTGACTTGCTAAGGTTTACATTGTCAGGAAGCATCCAAGGTGGGAGCTCTTTCCTGACTCTAGGACCACCTTTCTGTGCACTATGCCACTTAGCTGCTTAACAGACTTAATCATGTATATGTGGTATCCCCTTAATAAGCTCCTGGAAGGTAGAAATGGGAGTTATCACTACCATGTTTGTAAGTCTTGTGCCTAGTACAGTGTCTAGCAAATAACAAGTGCTTAATAAATATTTGTTGAATTTACTTGAACTGGATTCACTGGCCTCAAATGGAAAAGAACTTTTCTAGTAAACAAATAGCAAGAAAGAAGCAAATAACATCGTGGTTAAATCAATCAATTTAAAAGAAATTTGGTTTATTGCTTTCCAATGCAGATTCAGAATTTCTCCTTCTGGTGTCAGATAGTAGTGTTTGTACCACTCTGATGCACTTAATGCATTATTTTGAATTATGATAGCTTAAGGATTCCTCTAGACTATAAATGTCCGGAAGGCAGTATTTTATCATTTATTTTTGCATTGTTCTCAGGACCCGGCACACTGCTCTGCTTAATAAATGCTGATTTGAGTTGGCGTGTATTAGGAAGATTGACCTGAATGTTTTGAGACAAGAAGGACTAACAATGAAAATGGGCTCTCATCCTTTACTTTTCTCCCAAGGTTTAGATTAGACCTGTCTTGCAACACAGTTTGACAAGAGTCAAAGGGAGAACAATAGTCACAGGATACACATTTTAAACTTTTTATAAGAAATATAACATTGAGCTTCAATACAATGTAACCTTTTTACTTTAGTATTAATTCATTTCAACGCATACTATTTTCTAAAAGAGGAAATATGACAGCTGTTCAGATCAGAAATCAGAAAGACTAGGTTCAAAGTTCAAGAACTTATGCACATTTACACATTTTGACTATTTGACCAAAGGAATTTTAGTGCCCAATGAATCTATCCATCCATCCATCCATGCATGCATCCATCCATCCATCCATCCATCTAGCCATCCATCTATCTATCCATCCATCTACCTATCTACCTATCTATCTGTTTATTCATTCATTCATTTACTTATTCATTCATTTATTTATTTTTGCTGAGGCTGCTGGGGTTAAGTGACTTGCCCAGAATCACACAGCTAGGAAATGTTAAGTGTCTGAGGCCAGATTTGAACTCAGTCTTTTTAACTTCAGGGCTGGTTTCTATCCACTGCACCACCCCAATGAATTTATAAGTCATAAAGTGATAACCTTAAAGAAGTAGTATATAGAGCACTGGACTTGGGAGTCAGGAAAAACTTGGTTCACATATTATTTCAAATATTTAGTAGCTATATAATTCTGGGCATATCACAGGGCTTCAGTTTTTTAATGTGCAAAAAGAAGGGATTGGACTGAAGAAACTATTGATAAGAAGAATGTTTCCATAGATATAAAATATTTATCTTGGTACTTTTTGTGATAATAAAGAATTGGAAACAAAGTAGATGCCCATTAATGGGGAATGGTCAGACTAATTGTAGTACATGAATATAATGTAGTATTACTGTACTAAAAGAAATTACAGAGAAGCAGGGAAAGATCTGTATAAAATGATTTAGAGTGAAGTAAGCAGAGCCAAGAAAACAAGACACTGTAACTACAGTGATGTCAATGGAAAGACATCAAAAAATCAAACATGAATAGAACAAAGTTATAATGATCAAGCAAGAATTGAATGAACAGATAAAAGAAGATACCCTATTCACCCCGACCTGCTGCTTCCTGGAGATGGGAAGTCCATAGGTGTTAAAAATTGCACATATTTTTGGACCTTTTCACTGAATTTAGCAGTGGTACTGATTTTTTTTTCCATCTAAAAACTAAAGCTTGTTAAATAGGATGGCTCTTTAGGAGAAAGAGAGGGAAGGATATTTGGGGTGACTGTGGTGACATAAAAACATTACAAGACATCAATAAAAACATTTTAAAAGGAGTAGTAGTAAACTTAATGGGTTCTAAGGCCTCTTCCAGATCAAAATTTGTGTTCCCATTATCCTTTTATTAGTACAACAGTTTCTTCTCTACATTGATAGAGAAGTGTGGTCACAAGGAGCTCCATCCAGAAAAAAAGTTTCATAATACCTTCCCTCTTTAAATCTGAATTGATTCTATACTTATTCATTCTCTTTCACTTTTCTTCATGTGATTGAAGAAGAGGAAAAGGAAGAGGAGGAAGAAGAAGAAGAAGAGAAAAAAGAGGAAGAAGAAGAAGAGGAGGAGGACGAAGAGAAGGTAGAGGAGGAAGAAAAGGAAGAAAAGGAAAAGGAGGAGGAAAAGGAGGAGGAAGAGGAGGAGGAGGAGGAGCAGGAAAAGAAAAAGAAACTACTTAAATACCCAGGAAAAAAATTGCCCTTTCAAAAAATCTCTTATATCCTGGGCCAACAGGCAATGGGCAGGCAAGTAAAATCCCGAAATGCAGTGTGAGAGTTTAATGGAACCTATCATTCCAACTCAGACCATTGGCACTTTGGCTGTCCTCCTCATCCTTCTCTCATCTAAGCTTGGACTCTGCCCCTGGGACACCTACCATAATGGGAAGTACAGTATAGGACAATATGAGACATCTAGCCAAGGTGCATGCCTTGAGAAAACAAGCCCAACAAGAAAAGAGTCCAACACAAGTCCCCAAAGGAATCCCTATTATAATATACTCAATAAGAAAAATTCTTTCTTTGATTGAAGACCTCTAGGGAGGGATCCACTATCTCCCATGACAACCCTTACAGTTCTAGCAAGTGACATGAGCCAGAATAGTGAGCCATTGGCATTTAAATATCAATTTTATACACATGTGTGTATGTATATATATATATATTATATATAATATATATATATATGTATATATATATTATATATATGCATGTATATATAGATATATATCTGTGAGAACAGAAAAGAACTCTTCTTAAATATATATATAGTCAGATATATATGAATATATAGTCAGAATATATGTAGGATGTAGACTTTGAAAAACATTTGGAATGGAATACTCAAAAAAAGTTATAAGAATATCAATCTCCTTTTTAATATACAGTGATAATAGATCAGCTCTTTTTTTTTTTTCTTTTTTGAGACAATCAAGGTTAAGTAGATTGCTCAAGGTCACAGAGTTAGGTAAGTGTCTGAGGTCACATTTGAAGCTAGATTTTCTTGTCTCCAGGGCTGTTGCCCTATCTACTGTGATACCCTGCTTTTTCTTTTCTTTTCTTTTTTTCCCCCTTAAACTAGCACTGATTCCAGGACATGTAGAAGTGCCTGATCCTTAGAGGAACAGAAAGAAAAAAAAAATTAGTCCTAGGGACAATGACCTTTGTATTTTGAGATTATTCTAAATTTAATGAGGAAAAAAAATTCTATCAACCCGAAGTACTCATAATTTCCCATGAAAAATATTTGAGTAGCTTAAATGGTAGAATGTCTAAGGGAATGGTAGAATAGTTTAAACAAAAGAATAAGTTGATTGTCAGAATAAGTAGTGACCAAAAGGAACAATAGGCTAATGCTCAGATAGATGGAAGCCAAGTTTAAATGTATGTTTCAGATCGAGGTGACCCAATATTTAGTTTTGTTTGTTTATTTTCTTAACTATTGGGTCATCTGGCTCTGAAACCAGGAAGTCCCAATCATGGTATTTCATTTAGCTTTGAATGGGAAATCAAGAGGACCTGTCTCTCTAAGTTTTACATGCTAGATAGAGCATAGATGTTCATGAGGTACTTGAATTGATTGAAATCTAAGATGAAATAAGATAATTTTGTATAGCCAATTGCCATTCATTGATCAGGATAGGGTCTAGACCTATTATTATACTGATACCAGAGTGATTATAAACTTAATGTGTAGAACATTAGAGTACCCCATTTCCCTCTCTAGGCCTTTTGCCTTAGGCTTAGTTAGCTTCAGAATATTTAGAGATTTACATATTAATTTTGGAAGCACTGATAATTGCTCATTTCATACTGTAGACTTCAACTATCTTTTCTCCTTTTTTTTCTTCTCATTTCTTAATAAGCAAACCCTAAAACTGTTGCTATTCCCATTCCTCAGTAACATCACCAAAGGAGAGGACTAGTCTCTGACCACACACACACATACCAAAAAAGCTCTGATAAAGTAGGAGACTCTCAGTCTACAGAGCTCCATCTCTGATGGGCTCCCTCCATGCAAAGGGCTCTGCAGAGGTGAGATGCTCTCTCTACTGAATTCCATTTAAAATGTGCCCCTACATAACAAAACAAAGCAAGATTTTCCACAAGAGTTTTCTGGTAGAGATAAAATAAAAGAACTGGGAATAAAGGTTCTTGCTCACACTCCACCCCTAAGATGTCTAAGTTTTCCATCCACTCTGCTGCTAATTGTATCCATAGTGCTCAAGTAAAAATATGTTTACTAAATGCTTTTTCATCTTTCCATTTCTGACCTAACCCAATAAACTCCATGATGTTAGGGAAATTCTGTGTTTTACAGATATATATATATAGATAAAGATACATAAGCATATCTTTATCTATATATATCTGTAAAACATCACGTACTTGTGGTTTTATATTATATATATATATACACACACATATATATCTATATCTATCTATCTCTATATAAAAACCACAAGTATATAATGTATACCAAATATTTGATTTTAATAAACACAGGGTAAAGAAGATGTATTCATCATTCTTTACATCCTAAACTCTTTCAGCAATCACTTATTAAGTTTATATCTCTGTGGCAGCCAGTAGAGATACAAAATCCAAAAGAAAACCATTTCTGTTGGCAAGGAGCTAAGCTGGAGAGATGACATGTACATATAGAGTTAACAATAAAGCAAATATAAGGAAATCTGGGGGAAGGCGATATCAGCAGCTAGCAGCATCAGAGAAGCCCTCATTTTAGCAGATGTTACTTAAGCCGAGACTTGAAGGACACAAGAGGCTTTAAAATGATAGAGAAGGGGAAGTGAATTCCAGATATGGGGAATAGATAATGCTGAAATATCGTGTATATAGAATAGCAAAGAGGATGGTATCTTCGGATTGCAGAGTATTTGAAGGGGAAATAATGTATAATAAGGCAAGAAAAGTTGGGACCAGATTGTGAAGGGTCCTGTGTGCCAAAGAGAGGAATTTTTAGGAAGTCATTTAATTCAATAAATACAAACATGTTGAAATTTGTTTTTGAAATCCTTACATTTTATAGTTAACTTATATCAGATTGCTGCTGTCTTAGGGAGGGGGGAGGTAAGAAAGGGAGGGAAAAAATTTTGGAACACAAAGTCTTACAAAAATGAATGTTGAAAACTATTTTTATATGTATTTGAAAAAAATAAAATACTATTGAAAAGGAAAAAAAAAAAAAAGAAATCCTTACCTTCCTTCTATCTACACTTTCTTGAAGAATACCCAAATCTCAAAGGCCAGTGGATATAACAATACCCCTCCTTTATTCCCAACAATTAGTTACTCAACTTTACCATGAAGACCTCTACCATCCATTACCTCCCGATACTGTTCATTTCCCTATTGGAAAGTTCTGACTGTTAGAAAGCTTTTCGTTATAGAAAACCAAAATTTGACCCTTTGTAACTTACACTCATTGGTCCAAGTTCTCCCCACTTCTGAGTCAAATACATTAAATCTAATTCTTCTTTCGCGTGATCTTCCTTCCAATACTCGAAGACAGTTTTCATGTTTTTGTTTTTTTCCCCCCTATCTCCCCACCCCTCTTCTTTTCTCCTGGCTAAGTATATAACTAGTGCCTTTCATTGACCATGATGTGAAAATTTCCCTTTCTCTTTCAGCTAATGTTATTTCTCCAGGTCATTTCGCAGATGAGGAAATAGAGACAAATGGGCTTACGTGACTTGTCGAGAGTCACAGAGTCATTGAGTGTTTGAAGCCTGATTTGAACTCAGGAAAGAGGAATCTTCCTAACTCCAGACTTGGCACTCTACCTACTTTGCTATCTAGCTTCCCCAAAATAATTGAAATATTAAATGACTTGCCCAAGGTCACAGAGCTAGTATCTGAGGCCAGATACAGCTCTATCTAAGCTTCAAGATAATACTGAAAATAATCATGAGAGAGATAGCACTAGAATTGAGGGGAATTAGGAAAGACTTCCTGTTCAGTGATGGGATTTTCAACTAAAAATCCAGAGAAGCCAAGGGGTAGAGATCAAGAGGGAGAGTGGGTTCCAGGCTTGAGAAAATATCTGGAGCTGAGAGTTAGAATGTCTTATTTAGAGAATAGTCAGGAGGGCAAAGTCATCAGATCAAAAGAATATATGGCTGAAAGTAAGGTTTAAGAAGACTGGAAAGGTAAGGAGTAGGGATCACATTAGGAAGGGTTTTAATCATTAAACATTTTTTTTTTATATTTGATTCTGAGATGATAGAAAGCCACTAGACTAGAAAGGGATCCCCAAGATCCTCTAGTCTAGCTAGATACAATGAGGTCCCTTTAGGCCAGGAGTAGAGAACCTTTTTTTTTTTTTCCTGTCAAGAGCCATGTGAATTTTTATGATATCATTCATGGGCCAAACAAAATTATCGACTTAACAAAACTCAAACAGTGGGAGGTTGTTGTATCTAGCTTTCAGCTCATCATCACCTATAGTTGCCTTAGCAAATGATTTGGTGGACCTTGTTCCCTACCCCTGTTATGGGCCATATTACTGATTCAGACAAATTAACGTAATCTGTGTTATAGGTACGTATCTATAACATAAAATAGTATTTTGTGTTATAGGTACGTATCTATAACATAAAATAGTATTTTTATTTATTTTGTTCAACATTATATTCTAATCTCATTTGGAGAGCTTGGGACTTTTGCCAGTCACATGCCAACCTGGATATTTAACACCTCTGCAATACAGTACAGTAATTCTCTCTACTATATTATCCTAAAGGTATCATCTAGAATTTGCAGAAACTCCTTCGGGTGACAAAGTCCTAGGCTCTGATTCTTGGGATTTTTCCTCCCCATATGTTGGTGTATTTCCCTGAAATTTTTATCCATTTCTGCCTGTTCTGCACTCCAGGACCAAGCAAAATTATTTCAATTATAAAGTTTCTGGAATAGACATTAAATCTAAAACAAGTCACCATCTCTTACCCTTATGTTCTCATTGTGATAGAGTGATCTAGGAACAGCTTGGAATCTGATATCTCTGTAGCTGATTTCTTTGGTTAACTGATGGACGATCTCCTGCACTTCTTCCACAAGTTTGGAGAGCAGACGTTGTCTGGGTTCCACCTATGTTGGAAAGACAGGCAAAAACTGTTTTTGATGACTTAAGATCAACTCTCTCATCATTCCAAAATTTCTAATCTGAATCCTCCCACAAGGGAAAAATATTATTCCTAAATACCTGCCCTAGAGAGGCTCGCAGGAGTGAAAATCATTGATTCTGGCGAATCTTTTTGTCCCTATTATAAATAATGAGAGTAGTAATATATTATACTGATTAATTTTACTATATAATATATTACTATGGAATGCTTCATGAATTTTCATGTCATCCTTGCACAGGGGTCACACTAATTTTCTCTGTAGTGTTCCAGTTTGTACTGGATTATTGTACTGCCAATTGTCCTGATCTGGATCTGGCCACTAGACCCAGATGGTTCAGGAAGAAAAAGTGAAACTGATGATTTTGCACACACACAGCTTTTCCTCCCTCAAATCCAATTCACTTGCATGTCATAGCATCACATCCTCTTCGAGAATGAAGGACAAAAGAACAATATGATGTATTATATTACATAATAGTGTGTATTAGTATTATAATAAACTCATTTGATTGTCACAATAACCCTGAGTGGCAAATGCCATTATTATTCCCATTTTCAGGAGAGAAAACTGAGGTATGTGGCAGGTAGGTGGTGCAGTGGATAGAGCATCAGTCAGGAGGATGAGAGAGAGACAGAGAGAGAGAGAGAGAGAGAGACAGATAGAGACACAGAGAGAAAGAGAGAGACAGAGAGAAAGAATCACAGAGAGACAGAGGGAGAGAGAGAGACAGAGGGAGAGAGACAGAGAGACAAAGAGAGAGAAAGAGACATACAGAGAAAGACAGAGACAAAGAGAGATAGAGAGACAGAGACACACACACACACAGAAGGACAGAGAGAGTCAGAGAGAAAGAGACAGAGAGAAGGAGACAGAGAGACACAGAGAGATAGAGAGAAACACACAGAGAGAGACAGAGAGAGAGAAAGAGACACACACACACACAGAACGACAGAGAGAGAGAGAGAGAGAGAGAGAGAGAGAGAGAGAGAGAGAGAGAGAGAGAACGACAGAGAGAGAAGAGATCTGGGAGTCATTTGCAGAGAGATGATAATGGCAGATAACTGATGAAGTCTTCAGTCAGAGAATGGAGAAAAGTGTCCAGTACCAAACCTTGGAATGAACTCAGGGAGTGGAATATAAACAATATTCCAACAAAGGAGGAGGTGAGCAGCCAAATAGAAGGATAACCAAAAGTGATATCGCAAAAACCCAGAATTAGACATTATCCAGGAGTAGAGGGAGAATCACAGCGTCAAATGTCAAAGAGAAGTCAAGAAGGAAGAGAACTGAGATAGTGGGAGTAGTCTGAGAGCTTGGGGAAACTTGAGAGGGGCAGAGAGATCAGAGCAGTCAGATTGGGGATTTGGAAAGGTGGGAAGACACTGAGAATTGAAGGGAATAAAGGTCATAATGAGAACAAAGAATATTATTAGGAGGAATTGAGGCCTGACAGGAAAAATGAGGGGAAAACCATTGAGTAAAAATAACAGATTACAAGCTTTTAAAAGTATAAACTAAGAGATAAGATTAAGAAGATAGGGAGATAGGCACCCAGATAAATTTTGGCTCCTCTTCCAGAATGAATGCAAAGGTCATGAGGTGTTCCCTTAGACCATTTACCATGGGCCAAGGGTCCTAAAATTCCTGTTCCTTCTCTGGTAAAGATGTGAGGAGGATGACAAAACTCCAACTACTCCAACCCTTACAAGAAAAAACAAGAGACTGAGAGAGGTAAAATGACTTTTCTGAATGTTAGATAGAAAGAATCGTGGAGCAGGACTAGAACTCATGTCTGACTCCCATGCTCTTTCCACTAAACAGAATCACACGACGTGGAGGCAAAGTCTTAATGGGTATTTTTGTTCAATTGACATGGAAGATTTATTCCATTAGGGCAGCAGTGGGGTAGGGGAAAGACTGCCAGGTTTAGGACTGGTTTGTATTTTGTGGTGATAAAAATACATCTACACAGGTAAATAGTGTGAATATATACATGTTATATATATAAACATATATAATATATATACACACATATATTTGTTTTGTGTATGTTGTTATTTAGTTATTTCAGTTGTAAATAACTCTTTGTGAACCCATTTGGGGTTTTCTTGGCAAAAATACTGGAGTGGTTTGCCTTTTCTTCTCCAGCACACTTTACAAACAGAGGCAAAAAGGGTTAAGTGACTTGTCCAGGGTCATGATAGCTAGTAAGTGCTGAGGCTACCTTTGAATTCAGGAAGAGTTTATCTGATCCCAAGTCCAAAGCTCTATCTATCTATTATACCACCTAGCTGCCTCATTATATATATAGAGAGATATATGGGCATGTATATATAATTTCCCTTCCAGAAAAGGGAAATTTTTTGTCCCTTCCCCGTCTAAATGGAGATCCTTTTGCGCTCTCTTAGACTTCCGTTCCAGCTCCAAATCTATGATTCTATGTTCCCTATATTTCTTCACCTGTATTTCATAGGTCTGGTTTTGTATTTTACCCATGTAGTCCAAACCCCCTCAAAATGAGGGGTTGGAAGGTAGTAGTCCTTTGAAATGCTCATATTCCATGAGTCTATACTCTGTTTAAGTCAAATTATGAATATTTCAGGGTTGAAAAAGACAAACAGAAGTTAAGCGTGATATGAGAAGGTGGGGTGTGATGCGCTCCACAGCTGAGGTATGATTTGTTCTGAGGGAGCCAGATCATGTAGAGTTTTGTCCAAACAAGAAAGAGCTTCCACAAGTAGAAACCTGCCAGCCAGCTGGCCCCCACAACCTCAGCCTTGCTTTGCAAAATACAAAGATATCACGTTCTCTCTTCCCTCAAGCCATGTCAGCATATCTACCCCATAATAAAGTATTCAAAAAACAAACAAAAAAAACCCCTGTCTAATCAGATAAGAAAGCAGGAATCCCACTTGGACTTTGGAGCCTTTACAAGCCAGTAGAGCTCTAGGGAGATGATTTTTCTCATTCTGTGTTCACTAAGTTAATTAATAAAAAAAGACTTGCTTCTCTTTAACAAGCTGCATAGATTCTGCAGAGATTAAAAAAAAGAACTAAATATATTTCTTTAGAGAGGCAATAGCATTGATTGTAGAAAGCAATAGGAGAAAGGCTAAATATCTTATATCCAAGGAGCGTAACTATACAGAATTATGAAGGAACTATTTGTTATTTCAATACTTTACATGTAAATATTTAACAAAACCATAACAAAGATAAGTTTTTAAAGATCTTATGTGGGGCAGCTTGATAATGCAGTGGATAGAATACTAACCCTGGAGTCAGGAAGAGCTCCAATATGAGTTCGCATATTTAACATTTCCTAGCTATATGACCCTAGGCAAGTCACTTAACTCCAATTGTTTTACAAAAGAAAAATATTTCACTTAGGGCAGCTAGATGATGCAGCAGATAGAGCACTGACACCTAAATTCAAATATGACCTCAGATATGTAATACTTTCTAGCTGTGTGATCCTGGGCAAGTCACTTAATTCCAATTACCTTACCCATCCCCCAAATTAAATAATTTTAATGATCTCATATGACAAATTATATATTTATATTTTATATTGCAATTATATAATTATTAATAGTTTTTTTTAATTAAAAAATAATTGAAAAGCAAATTTAAATTTAAAATATTTTTAATTGCAAGATTCTAAAAATATGATATTATCAGTCAGAGCCACTTATAAAAATACATCAGCCAAAGGATCTATGAAACAGAAGGGAATAAGCCTAGAAGGATCTTAATCTGTCCCTGGCCAGAAAAAACCTGGTTTTAAGTCCTGCCTCTGATATTTACTATGTGATCAGAGGCTTGTCACAACATCTCCAGGATCTCAGTTTTTCTCATCTATAAAATGGGAATAATATTAAATATTACCTGTAGTACGTACTTCATGGAGTTATTATAATGAGGATCAAATGAGATGTGTGAAAATGTTTTCAAATTTTAAAGCAATATATTTTAGTTAGCTCTTCTCCTTCACCTTTTCCTCATTTTCATCATATTCATTAGTAGGGTGCTCTTTTCAATGACAGAGATTTCAACTACTCTGAATGTTGCCAAGATTGTAAACCCAGTTAGTCTGCCCCTTAGACAAACATAAACATTGACCCTGATTCAAAACTTTTCCAGTTTGATAGGAATTGCCAGGTTTTGGAATCCACTGGTGTAGAATCCAAAGCACCTTCACACCATACTAAAAATACATGGTTTTAAAAGATCTTTGGGGAAGGTCTACACATGTAAATTAATGGCAGACTTAAGAGAGTCATAATACACACACACAGATGTTTGTATATATATACATATGCACATATATGTGTATGTAGAAAAATATGTGTATATTTAAAATATGTGTGTATATATAAAAACATACACACACACATATATATATACATATATACATATATCGAACTCCACATTCATATAGAGCATTTTTACCAAATCAATAACAATAATAATAATAGCTTACATTTATATCATGCTTTAAGATCAGCCAAAGTATCCTATATAAATTATCTCATTTGACCTTCATAACAAACAGTAAGTGCTATTATTATAGCCATTTCACAGACGAAGCGATTGTGGCTCAGAAAATAATATGAATTGCTCAGTGTTATATGTAGATTATATGGTTATACATCTGAAAGGGGATCCAAAGTCATATCTTTCTGTCTCCAAATCCCATGCTCTATGTACTACACTTTGCCGCCTCTCACTCATCATAGAACATGTTAATGCTGGGTAGGGACCCAAGAGGTAATCTAGGTTTTTTTTTTCCAGATGAATAAACCAAGATTCAGAGAGTCCATTATACTAGATGAGTATTTTGATTGAAATTTATCAGAGATCATGAGAAATGAATTAAAGGCAACTTTAAAGAAAGATATTGCTTGGGATTCTAAATTTTTGTGGGCTCTACCTCTCTCCAACAAGACACAGTATAGTCCTGGGAAATTATCCATATCCACATCTTCACCTGGCTTCTTCTCCATCCTCCTCTTACCTCTAAAGATAAATGTTCAATTAATATGTACTGAATACATTTCCTTGCTGGCATTGTCTTAAATCCTGAAGAGAGCTAAAAAAATTACAATAGAGTAATTCTTATTTAATAAAAATATTATAATCTAAAGGAGGAGACAAAATAATTTGGTAGTTGGGGACAGAAAAGACTAGATTGTAAATTCCTAGAAGATAGAAACCATGTCTTTTTCAATAAGAGGCCCTGATAAATAGCTATAAACCCAAATATTTAATAACACTTTCTAGATGGAAACAGACGTAGTCATGGATTGAAGTGGAGATGGGACACCTTCATGGAAGATTATGGAAAATTGGAACAGATAGGGCATAGAAGGTTTTAGAGTAGCTGATGACAAATGATTCTAACCTTGGAAATCTCCATGGAGCTACTGAATCTTAAGCATAGTTCTAAAGGAGAGTAGGAATATGAATTAGTGAATGCAACAGGGTGATGTTCTAAGTGGGAAGTATGAGATGAGGGACAAAATAATGAGCAAGGATAGGAGCTAAATAATTATTTACCATATTTATACACATACATATATGGATGGATTAATGAATGAAAGCAAGCAAATCTTTTGAGTTAAAGCAAATCTTTTGATTAGAAAATCAATGCTCCTTTCAAGAGATTGGGAAATGAATGGTAAATAGAGCATGAATTTTAATCTGTGGGACCAGAGATCTTTTGAATGATTATGCCTTTAAATTCATCACAGTACTTAAGTTCTTAAATGATAGAAACAATTTTGCTCTCCTAAAACTTTAAAAATAATCCAAGTTTGAATATCGAAGAAAAAAAACTTGGATGTATGGATTCCCCTTTAGAATATAGATGGAAAAAGACTGTTTATTTGATAGATTGTTTTCTTTTTTTTTCTTTTTTAATTAAATTATTTATTTTTTTAGATTAAATTTTCTTAAAAGGAGGTAAAAGCACAAAGTTTTAAGAAAGGACAAAATACCTACAGTTAGCTCTGCCCCTCTAAAGAAAAATTTGCTTAGTGCCTTAAGTCAAGAAAAGGATTAGGGGGCAGTAAAGTGGTACAGTGGATAGGGTACCAGCCCTGAAGTTAGAAGGATCTGAGTTCAAATCTGATGTCAGACACGTAACACTTCCCAGCTGTGGGACCCTGGGCAAGTTATTTAACTCCAATTGCCTCAGAAAAAAAAAAAAAAAAAGATTAAAAAGGTACATTTTCATTATCCTCACAGTGAGTAGCCACCTATTTCATTTTTTTTTCTTACTCTGCCTAAGAAATCTCTCGTGGCAAAATATAAAAATACTTATTAATTAATTAATCCAGATGGCTTTTTCCCACCCAGAATGTTTAATAAAAGTTCTTGGAAAGTCCTGAAACCACTCAAGATGCTTGTTGGTTTTACCAAACCTAGTTCCCTTATCTTCTGAATGAAGCAAAGGACTTTATGTTTTCCCTCCAGGATTCAGTTTCATCATCTTTGAATAAGGGATGTGAGTTACCTTAGTACACCTCTAACTAGCTGATGATAGTTAGCTCTTTGCCTAAGGGTACTAAATTTACCTGCAGACACTGACATTTATTTCTTGGCCAACTAGAAAACCCAAAACCCCTCATCCCCAGTTAACTGAGATAATCAGTTTAATACAAAAGCTGTCAGATAGCTGGATTAGCTGCGAGTACCTTCTTTCTTTGTAAAGGTGGACAGTTCCATCTGTCCAAGAACTGAATTTCTTTGCTACTCCCTTCTTTCCACTGCTCTCAATGGGGCACGCGCCCTAGTTTGTTTCTGGCACAAGACAAGAACCGTTTTTTTTGACTTAAGGCACTGCTAGTAAGAGTAATCATATTCTGCTAAGTGAAATGAGCAGAACCAGGACATCATTTATATACCTCAACAACGATACTGTTTGAGGATGCATTCTGATGGAAGTGGATCTCTTCGATAAAGAGAGCTAATTCAGTTTCAATTGATCAAAGATGGGCAGAAGCAGCTACACCCAAAGAAAGAACACTGGGAAATGAATATAAACTGCTTGCATTTTTGTTTTTCTTCCCGGGTTATTTATACCTTCTGAATCCAATTCTCCCTGTGCAACAAGGGAACTGTTCGGTTCTGCACACATATATTGTATCTAGGATATATTGTAACCTATTCAACACATAAAGGACTGCTTGACATCTGGGGGAGGGGGTGGAGGGAGGGAGGGAGGGAGGGGAAAAATCGGAACAGAAGTGAATGCAAGAGATAATGCTGTAAAAAATTACCCTGGCATGGGTTCTGTCAATAAAAAGTTATTTAAAAAAAAAAGTAATCATACTCAGTAAACAAATTTGTCTCCAGAGGGACAGAGCTAACTGTAGGTACTTTGTCCTTTCTTAAAACTTTGTGCCTTATACAGACTGACCATAATTGGTAGTCACATAAGAATCAATCTGAGATTTCTTTCAATAAGTTCTGGGCTCCTTCTACAGGGCATGTAGTAAACGTGGCCAAGTGAAACTGTCCTTCCTTGTACAGGACACACTGTACTAGGCACTCTGTAAGACACACACTCACACAATCACACTCTCTCTCACACACGCATGGCAAGGATGTCTCAGCCTCCGGGGGAGTTCACCAGTTCAGTCAGGGAGACAAAATTAACTTGAGAAATGCCAGAATAATTACAAAGCAGCCCCTCAGTGAATCTAAAGGGAGATTGTAAAATAGCAAAATATGAAAGAGATGGAACCCGAAAAAGGGAGCAGCAATGGGATGGCTCTAGGTTATTTCCATTTGCACTGCATATGGGCATGCATAAATATGTATACATATTTGGGGGGTTGTACTTTTTTTTCTCTTTTTGCAAGTGATCGTCCCCCATAGCGTGAGTTTCATGAAATCAGAGACCGTCATTTTTTTCCCTTTTCTTGTATCCTCAGTACTTAGCACACTGCCTGGCACATTATTGATTACCTTTAAACCTAAAAGAGCTCCTTGAGAATCCTCTCCTCTAATACCACAAAATGTACACAAAGATGCTGAGAGACCGACCAGAGCAGAATGGAGGGACAGACACAGGGAGAATCATTCAGTCTTACCTTATTCGAAATATATTGTTTCACAGCGTCTTCTGAAAATGGTTCCATGGTTTCTTTTTTTGCTCCAGATTATGCCTTAGGTTCTCGGGCTGATTCTAACTGCAGGGATTTAAATGCCGGAGTGCTGTTTGTCTGGAGGCTGTCATCCACCATCCACATGTTGCCCCTCCCAGTTTCTCTGGGAGTTAAACAAAAGGGCCGGCCCAACACCTCCGGGATCTTGGTTCCTCAGCTCTGGCTCAAACCGTCTTTTTGCAAGTCATAAGAACTTCTCTGTCACTTTTGAAAAGGGATAGTATTTGGGGGGCAGGGAAGAGAGAGAGAAACTGAGTTTGTCATCCATGAAAGACTAGGATCCTTTTTTAGACTATTTTTAGAGAGTCTTCTAAGACAGATTTCCCACTCAGATACTTGAAAGGGTTTTTTCCAAAGACAGAAAATGTCTTCTAGCCAGCCAGTCTTCCAAAATCTCTCCCGAGTTAATCTCTACCCGACAGTCTCCTTTGAATTCAGTTTTATTGAGACTCTGAGCAGCCCCTTGCCTTCCTGGGCTTATATATTATCTCTCTTTCCTCTCGTGTTGACAGTAAATAGCCCTGCCTGCCAATCTGGAGCACAAACAATTTGATCGAGTTTCTTTACAATAAACAGATAAAAAACTGAGAGATAATCAGTCTCAATATGGCACCAAGCTTCAGGGAGGTGATGTGTACTTTTAGAACAAGATGCCCCCGTGTGTGTTCTAATTTCTCTGTCTGCCTCTCTGTCTCTGTCTCTTTGTCTCTCACATACTTACGATGTCTCCTGTCTCTGATCTTTGTGTCTCTTAAATTCTCTCCTTTTTCTATGTCCTCTCATTCTCATTCTCCCTCTTTCACACACATACATTCTCTCTCCCTCTCCCTCTCTGTCTTTGTCTCTCTGTGTATTTCTTTCTCGCTCATATTCTCTCTCTCTCTCTCTCTCTTTCACACACACACACACACACACACACACACATTCTCTCTGTCTCTGTCTCTCTCACTATCTCTCTGTCTCTGTCTCTGTTTCCCTAGTCTCTGTGTCTTTTTCTCTCTGTTTCTGTCTCTCTCACTCTCTATTTCTGTCTCTGTCTCACTATCTCTGTCTGTCTCTCTCACTATCTCTGTCTCCCTAGTCTCTGTCTCTTTTTCTTTCTGTCTCTGTCTCTCTCACTCTCTATTTCTCTCTGTCTCTCTCACTATCTCTCTGTCTCTGTCTCTCTGTCTCCCTAGTCTCTGTCTCTTTCTCTCTCCCCACCCTCTCTCTCTCTCTCTCTCTCTCTCTCTCTCTCTCTCTCTCTCTCTCTCACACACACACACACACACACACACACATTCTCTCTCTTCTCTTTGCCCTAGTCTCTGACCCTTTTCTCTCTGTCTCTGTCTCTCTCAATCTCTATCTCTCTCTCCGTCTCTGTCTTTGTCTGTCTCTTTGTCTCTCTGTCTCTCTGTCTTTCTCTCTGTCTCTCTCTCTCTCTGTCTCTCTCTCTGTCTTTGTCTCTGTCTCTCTCTGTCTCTCTGTTTCTATCTCTCTCTGTCTCTGTCTCTCTCTCTGTTTCTCTCTCTCTCTCTCTGCTTCTCTCTCTCTCTCTCTCTCTCTCTCTCTCTCTCTCTCTCACACACACACACACACACACATACACACACACACACACACACATTCTGTCTCTTCTCTCTGTCTCCCTTGTCTCTGACCCTCTTTTCTCTGTCTCTTGCACAGCTCTCACACACGGGGGAAATGACAGGACAGAGACATTTTGCTTGCTCACCTGTTTTCCTTTAAACATAACTTCCCTCTTCCCATGTGAAGGCCCTGTGTGACTGGCAATAAAAATAAAGTCACTACAAACAGGCCTGTAATAAGTGGAGAAAATGCTCCCATCTGGTTTCATCAGCAAGAGTCATGTTTAAGAAGAGCATGAGCAGCAGATACCCAGCCAGGTTGGCTTAAGCAGGTTTTACTGCAGGGGAAAAAAAGTTTCATAATGGCCCAGTCTCTGAGAAACCAGCAAACATTGCTGTACCTTATCAGTCAATCTGCCAAACTACAGTACATATACAATCTCAACATGCTTCTGTCAAGTTTTCCAAAGGTGGGGAATTTATTTTGAGAAAACAATAACAAAAAAAATCCTTTAAGCCTGTTGCTTTCCCTTTTAATTTATACCCATTATATTAGGTAACCTTAACAATATCTTTAATCTTGGAAGTCCAGTTGGGTACCTTTTTGGTATCTCTCTGCCTATTTTTGCTGCCTTAGTGAGGTATGACACCAGCCTGACCTTATTTATTCCTAAATTCATCTTTGATGTTTCTCCATGTCCTGGCAAAATTATGTTCAAGCCATTGCTTACTTTTTAGAGAATATTATGGAAAAATCACTGGTAACAACAACAAAAACACATGCTCCTCACTTCCTTCCCTTACAAATAGTTTAGTGTTTTATTTGTTTCTGAAACTCAATAACCTTCTTATTTCTTGTTTGATATGGTGTGATATAGCACAGAAGGGCTGGTGAGCTGGAAGGATACATGAAGGAAAGGATGGTCCCATTTCTCTGGATATAGAGGAAGACTGCTAGAAACGGATATCTAAAATCCTGAGGGAGAGCAATTATGTCAAAAGGGTGGGGAAGGTTAAGAACTTTACTCATAGTGACTGTAGTGACTGGTTTGTGAGTTGTTGGAGGATTCAAACGGGAACATAAGTTCCTGGTTTGGGGAAATAGTTCTTTAAGGAAAAGGACGCCGAAATGCACTTCCCCATCTATAAGACATCTCCACCTGAATAAATGCATCCTCTACCTCCGATATTTGTCATAATTGTCAATGCCCTTTAGTAATGAATCAAACCAAATAAATCAGTGTTACCCGAGTACCTACTATACATAAAATAGAGTTGTGTCACTAATGCCCAAACGACACAGACAGATATAGGCATAGGGATGTATGTGTCTGGAGCTGTAATTTCATTGGTATGAGGAACTCATGATGAGGAAATCCCTTTGCCAATGTAGGTTGGTGACTTCTCTAATTTCAAAGATGATCAATTCAGAGTTGAAAGTGACTTTAGAGGGCAAGTCCAAATTCTATTTTACTGATAAAGAAACTGAGGTACAAAACTGTGTTGATTGGGACCACTACAAGTTTGTGTTAGATAGTCTCAGCTGGGCTCTTACTGAGACAAGGAGACCCTTTTACAATCCCTCAGATCCATTCTCTATCCACTCACCTCAGCAGCCTTCCCTCGCCTTTTCAGATGAGAACTTTGCCTCATATTTCACTGAAATTACTGAAGCC
Source organism: Antechinus flavipes (assembly GCF_016432865.1). Taxonomy (NCBI): domain Eukaryota; kingdom Metazoa; phylum Chordata; class Mammalia; order Dasyuromorphia; family Dasyuridae; genus Antechinus; species Antechinus flavipes. The sequence continues at coordinate 47,164,397 of NC_067401.1, forward strand.
ATTTGCAGAGAGTGCCCTTTTTCTCTCTCATCACTCAGATGCTTCCTTCCAGATTCTCCTACTTTGCTCCTGTCTTGCACGAACACTTGGCTTAGTGCTATGTTGGTAAATGTTTAACAAATAGCTTTCTGGAAAAGAATATGTACACATTACTCACTTCTAAATTTAATCTGTATTATTAAAATTTTTCTCCATTGCTATCTTAAGTCTAGACAACCAACAAAACAATCAAGTTCTGAGCTGCAGCAATTCCAAGGTATAAATGCGTACACGGAAAGTTTAATAGCAGCTGATTTTAAATGATTGTCTGAAAGTGATTTTTCTCTTCTCCAAGGCAAACCCCTCCATATGTTCAAGGGCTACAATTCCATTCCATTTTCTGCAGACTGTACTTCCTTCCCCCTCACTCCCTCCCCCAGATGGCAGGTTGACCAATATATGTTAAATATCTTAAAGTATAAATTAAACCTAATATAAGTATACATGTCCAAACCGTTATTTTGCTGTACAAAAAGAATTAGACTTTGAAATAGTATACAATTAGCCTGTGAAGGAAATCAAAAATGCAGGCGGACAAAAGTAGAGGGATTGGGAATTCTATGTAATGGTTCATAGTCATCTCCCAGAGTTCTTTCCCTGGGTGTAGAGGGTTCGATTCATTACTGCTCTATTGGAACTGATTTGGTTCATCTCATTGCTGAGTCCATCAGAATTGAGCATCATATAGTATTGTTGTTGAAGTATATAATGATCTCCTGGTCTTGCTCATTTCACTCAGCATCAGTTCCTATAAGTTTCTCCAGGCCTTTCTGAAATCCTCTTGCTGGTCGTTTCTTACAGAACAATAATATTCCATAATATTCATATACCACAATTTATTCAGCCATTCTCCTCTCTCATTTGTCTTCAATTGTTTCTTCTCTACTGATTATTTTCCTGCTATCTAAAAATATAGTGATGTCTCCCTTAGGCTCAAAAACCCTTCACCTGATCTACCCATCCCCTCTTGCTATTCTCCTATCTCCTTGTCATGGCTAAACTCTTTGAGAAAGCTATTTACCATGAATGCCTCCATTTATTTCCCTCTCAGTCTCTTAACTCTTTGCAGTTTGACTTCTCACTTTATCATTCAATCAAAACTGCATTCTCCAAACTTACTATTTATCCTGTATTTGTGAAAACTAGTGTTTTGTTTTTTTTTGAATTCTCAGTCCTCTTGATATTTCTGTAATCTTTGACACTACCGATCATCTCCTTCTCCTTGACAGACAGCTGGATGACACAGTGAGATAATAAGAGAGAAGATATTCAAGAAAGAATCCTATGGGACACCAAAGATTAGTAGACGTGACCTGGAAAAGGTATTTGTTTTCAGGAAAGCAGACCAGAAAGAAGCAGCGTGACAATTAAGAAATGAACCAGGGGAGAGTAATGACCCAAAAACCTGGAGAAAAGAGAGTTTCAAGAAGTTGTTATTCAGTCTATTTTTTTTTTCAGTCATATCCAACTCTTCATGATTCCATTTGGGGTTTTGTCAGCAAAGATACTGGAGCGTTTTGGCATTTCCTTCTCCAGCTCATTTTACAGATGAGGAAACTGAGGCAAACAGGGTTAAGTGACTTGCTCACAAACTCCAGGCCCAACGCTATATACTATGCATCTCATTCCCCACCACATACTCTCTGATCCAATGACATTGTTTTCCTTGGTCCATTTCAAAATTCTGTGTATGTTCACCAACTTTTCCACATGCTTTTTCTTCCTCATCTTTGCCTCTTCGCTTGCCTGGTTAAGGTCTTAGTTAAAATGCCATTATTTGCAAGCAGCTTTTTCCAATCCTCCTTAATCTTAGCATCTTTCTTTGGAGGTAATTCTGATTCATCCTGTCCATACCTTTTTTGGACATACTTCTTTGCACATTACCTCCTTCATGAGCTTGGGAGCTCCTTGAGAGCGGGACTGCTTTTATTTTTCTTTTTATTCCCACTGTTCCTGACACCTTAGTCAGTGTTTAATAAATAGTAGTGACAAAAGGGGTTAATGACTTGTCCAGAGGCAGGGCCCAAAGGCACGTGTCTTAGACTCCTGGCTGGTTCTCTATTAGTCCTTTCACGTACTCACCTACCAAGTAGGGGCTTAAGAGATTCTTGTTTGATTGGACTGGATAGACACCATAGAACTTGTGAACAAATAAAAGTCAAAGTTCCCTGCCCTTAAGAATATAGAATTTAGCCAAGTGTGTACATACATACCTGTAATCTTAGCTGCTGAAGAGGCGGAGGCTGGTGAGATCTCATTAACTCGAAAATTCTGAGTTGCGGTGGACTATGCTGATGAGGTGCGGACATCCAAAGTTCACCTTTGTTATAGTGAGTCTCTAGGAGTTGGGAGCAACCAGGTTGCCTAAAGAGGAAAAAACTGACTCAGATCAGAAACAAAACAGTTCAAAGTTCCTATGCTAATCATTTGTGGGCTAGGCCCAAGAATATCCATACCCAACCAGCCTAGATGGGGAAACCCAATCTTTAAAAGTTTTTTTTTTAATCTATATCTAGAAATATATATATGTGTGTGTATGTATGTGTGTATCTAACTGCACATATACACACTGATATGAGGTATATATGTATATCCAATCTGGTCTAGATGGGGAAACCCAGTCTTTTAAGATTTTTTAAAAAATCTGTATCTATAAATAAATATCTATAATATATATTATATATATTTACATATACATACACATATCTATGTGTGTCTAACTACATATATACACATCGATATATATATATATCTATATATACACATATATATATAGATATATATATATAGCCTGGCCTAAATGAGGAAACCCAGTATTTAAAATAAAAAAAAAAACCCAAACTATAAAAAGTAAATATTATATATGTATGTGTGTGTGTGTGTGTGTCTAACTTCACTTTTACATATAGATTTATGTATATACATTTAAATAACTTCATGTATATGGACATATGGAGGAAACTAGGTGGATAAAGGGCCTAGATTCATCTTCCTGGGTTCCAATCCAGCTTCAGACACTTGCTCCTGGGTGACTCTGGACGAGTCAAATGACAACTATATTTGCCTCCATTTCCTCATTTGTAAAATGGTCTAGAGAAGAAAATGGCTAATTGGTCCAGTATCTCTGCCAAGAAAAGCCTAAATGGGGTCACAAAGAGTTAAGACATGATTGAAAAATACAACAAAATGGAGAGATTTCCCAGAATCTATGGCCCTATGATACTGCTCAATGAATCCTTTATCTATAATCTAATTTTTGGTTTGTAAAGTTCTAAGAGAAAATTGGAGAGGTCATCTGGAAGAAATCTAAAAGCTTAGAAGCTATCTAAATCAACCCCTCATTTTATAGGATTAAGGTGAATTGCCTAAAGTTACATAAATAGTGATGGACAGATTTGAAATCTCATCAAACTACAGCTAATTAATTCCCTGTGCTTTCTGAGATCCTTACTTTCTTGTTTCTCTTGCTTCTCCTGCAAACCTCTCTGCTTGAGCTTAATCTTTTTATTATCCCAACTCTCTGGTCCAGCATTAGAGAGAGACATACGTTCCTTGTTCCTCATCACCTTCTTTTGTTCTACACTCCCACCCAACTTCAATGACTTTTGAGCAACCTTTCATTTTGGGTGATTAACATCCATGTCCAACACTCACTCTCACTGTTCTCATTGACTCATTTCCAGGTCCAACTTTAACTCACTCCTTGGCTTTGAGCCTTCTCTGTTGTACCCTTTTCTAGGAACTTCAGTCTTAGGTCCATCATCATACACCTCGAACAATCTTACGTCTCTCTAGTCCTTGTATCAATATGAACCCTCCATCTTGGATCTTTCATTGTCCACCCTCAACTCAAATGTCCAAAACTGAGCTCCTCCTTTCAAATTCACTCACCACATTCCTGTTCCCCTTCTTCTAGCTTTAGGGTTATTTTTGATTCTTCTTGTTCCTCTACTTTTCATATTCAAACGGTTACCAACACAGCAACAAAAACAACTAACATTTAAGGCTTGTAAAATACTTTACAGATATTATTTCACTTCATCCCCACAGCAATCCTAGGAGATGAGTTGTTATTATCCCCATTTTACAGATGGGGCAGTTGAGGAAGATAATAATCAGTCACACAGCTAGTTTCTGAAGTTAGATTTAAACTCAGGTGTCCTTGATTCTAGACCTTTGATTTACTGAATCACTTAGACTGTCTCTAATACCCACCTACTGTGTCCTCTTCTTATAGACACTCTCTAAATCTAGGCTTCTTATCATCACCCACCTATAATGTAAATTGCGTCCAAAAAATCTTCTGGTTTGGGTAGTCTAGTCTTTCTTGACACTGTGCAGGGTAAGTGTGATCTAAGTTGCCCCCTTCCTCCTGCTTGGCATTTCTTCCTTTTGTGAAATCATCTGGGCTCAGAACCTTCTAAGCTAAAAAGTTCCGTGCTCCGTGCAATCTTGATAATTGCTACCTCCGTGCCTGTGATATCAGAAGCAGAAAGCCAATCAGAGGACCTGAGTAAAACCTTGAAATTCCAGGGACTCCTGTTGCTCTGGTTGACATGTTGCCAATAACTCTGGGGCCATATTGGAACATCTTAGGTCCAGATGAGGGAGGTTTGGTTCCCAGCCCCAGTAGAGCAGGGATTGTGTGTTGTCCCAATTTTGACAAGCATCAGCTGCTGCTCTGACTAGAACTTGATAAGTGTAGATTTAAAGAGACAGTTCCTGATCTGGTGGAAGAGATGCGAGATAAATTACCTTTCTCATTGATTATGAAAAGTGACTATCTATGATGATTAAGACTCCCTTCCCCTCCCTTTTCTATCAAAACCTAAAGACTCTGATACCCAAGGATTATTAAGACCATTGTGATTGTATCTGTATCTTGCTAAAGATACTCATGTAAGACATGATACCATTTTGATTTCATTGGCTGATCCATCTCTTTGAGGGAAGAGAAAAAAAAAGGAAGGCAGGAAGGAAGGAAGGAGAAAGGAAGAGAGAGAAAGAGGGAAATAAGGAATGAAGAAAGAAGGGAAAGAGGGAGGTAAGGAAGAAAGGAACATTTGTTGAGGGCTTACTACATGTTAGACACTGCACTGAGAGCTAAGCATACAAACATAAGCAAACATTAGAGATAGTCTCAACCCTCAAAAAGTTTACATTTTCATGGGAGGAAGATAACACTTGAGGAATGCTTGATAAATCATTCACACTGACTCTGCAGGCTTCCAATATGTCTCCCCCTCTCTCCTTTGGCTCCCTTTTAACCTGTTTTTCATTCTACTTCCAGAATATTCACCCTTGCACAAATATTTGACCATATGAATTACTTCTATATTCAAGGATTCAAAGGATTCCTTATTGCTATCAAAGTAAAATCCACACTTCTTTGTGCAGTATTCTGTAAGACCTCTATAAGCTGGTTTCTTGATTCCCTGTCCAGTTTTCTTCCCAATGAACCCCTTGCTACATAAATATTTTTGGCATAAATGACTCTCCCATATGTAAGGGTGTGTTCCCTTCTATGAATATTCTTCCCAGCCCCAGCCCACCTATTGTCCTGTGGAGGAAGCCCCTTTTGCTTCTCTCATATCACCTGGATAGGTCAAATCATGGGTTGGATGTTAATTAAGCTGATGAATTTTTCTTGCCCTAGACCTCTCATTAAAGACTCCAGCTGGCTTCATACTAATTAGCCTGGAGCTTGGTCATTTGTGTCCAATTGGAAAAGTTCTGACAGCAAACTACAGGGCATGAGATAAAGTTTAAAGGAATTAGAGAAAGGGGTGAGGAGTGACTAGCACCTGGAGGCTAGTTAAGTTTTCTTTACAGGTGGAACGATTTGGAAAGAACTATTAAGTCTGTTCCAGATGTTTATTCATGCATGGGAGCCGCTCTTTATCTCTAGTACAAGATCATTTAGGTAGGTGTGCTTGGGATTTGACATGCAATATCTAGAATGCACAATAAACATCCCACATGGGCTTTCTTTTCTCTCTTTTTCCCTCTCCTTCCTTCTTTCTTTTTTTTCTTTTTTCCTTCTTTCTTTTCTCTTTTCCTTCCCCCTTCTTTCCTTCTCCCCTCCCTTTCTCTCCCTCTTTCTTTCCTTCCCTTCCTCCTTCTTCATTCTCTTCCATCTTCCCTCCTTCCCTTCTTCTCCCTTCTTTTCCTCCTTCCCATTCTCCCTCCTTCCCTTTCTTTCCTCCCTCCCTCTACAGCTCTAAAATGGGAATAACAGCATCTACTTCATAAATTAATTGTAAAGACCAAGCGAGGTAATATATATAAAACACTTTATAAATTTCAAAGCACTAAATAAATGTTAACAATTGCTATCATTGCAGTAGATGCTTAGTATTTATTGAATTGCAAATCTTGGAATGAGAAGTAACTTTAGAAGTTTAGAAGGATCAGCTATCTATAATGGGATGGTATTACAGAGTTTCTGTAGCAGAGAGAACAAGCACTTGTTAATTGTCCACTATGTGGACAGACATTGAACTAAGCAGTTTACAAATATTATCTCATTTGATCCAGGGAGATGGGTGCTACTATTAGCTCCATTTTGCTAATGAGGAAATGGAGGCAAATAAACCTTAAGTGATTTGTCAGGATCACATAACTAGTCTGAGTTCTAGGCAGGATTTGAACTTAGGACTGCCTGATTCTAGACCCACTATTCTATCCTACTGCACCACATACCTATCCCATCATTTTATAGACTGAGATAACTGATACTCAGAGGAGGGAAATGATATTTAAATTAAACAGGATTCCCTGTTCAACAAACCCATACAGATCCATCCCATCATTTTCTCCTCTAATTCTGCATTCCTTTCACTACACTATTCTTTCTCCCCTAAATAAATTGTCTAACCTCCACCTAATGAGGAAATCCCCTCTGCTCCAACCTGAGCAAATATCTATTCAGCTTCTATTTGTTTGCAAATTTCAAGAGAAAAGGAACTCAACACTTACAAAGAAGTCCATTCCATTGTTGGAATAATTGAATTACACAATATCTGATTGGAAGGGACTTTGAGATCTTCTGATGCAATCCTTATTTGAGTAAGAGTTTCTTTTCCCATAATCTAAGTAGTCACCCAGTTATTGCTTCCCCTCTGATGATGGGAAACTCTTTACCCTGAAACTCCATTCATTTCCCCTTGGAATAGCTGTTGTTGGAAGGAAGGGTTTGTGTGTGTGTGTGTGTGTGTGTGTGTGTGTGTGTGTGTGTGTTTTAAGCAAAATCTGCCCCAGGCAATGTCCATTCAAACTCTGTTTAGTCAAATGAATAAATCTATTTTACCGTACAGGTGATGATCCAGAAAATATCAGAAGTCAACTCTATTTAGAATAATTGTAGCAGCTCTCCAGTCTCCAGCTCATTTTACATACGTGTCTCCAGAAAGCTCTCCTAAGCCCAAGGCATATTGTAGCCAACATTCTGCAGGTTTTCAAATGAAGGACAAATTAGTACAAAGGAAAAAAAAATTAGGTAATACAGTAAAAAGAGTGATTTAAAAAGGATTCCTCTTCCCCACAATGTACAAAAGGGGCATATGCTCCTACATTTTACCTTATACCTGTGGGAGAGAGGGTACCCACAAGGAACATATATAACCTAGGAAACCACATGATACAGTTGAGAGAGGAGCTGGATTGGAAAGTCCCTAGTTCAAATCCTGCCTCAGAAGCTGTGTGAAACTGGGCAGGTCACTTAACCTCTCTCAATGATGATGGCACCTATCTGCTTGGGGAGTGGGGGTTGTTGAGAGATATTCAAATTCATAAAGCTCTTTGCAAACTTTTAAAGTGCTAGAAATGTTAACTATTTTTTTTTTTTGGCTTTCTTTTTAAAATAGCTTTTCATTTTTCCAAATACTTGCAAAGATCATTTTCAACATTCACTTCTGCAAAACCTTGTCTTTCAAATTTTTCTCCCTCCTTCTCTCCTGCCCTCTCCTCTAGACAGCAAACAATCCAATATAGGTTAAACATGTGCACTTCTTCTAAATATATTTCCATATTCATCATCTAGCTCTTCTCTTAATGCAGACTTTTGCGGCTATTGCTTATTTTCTAGAAAATCCTCCACAGTCTTTTGGGGAGATCTTCAGGTTAACTGCTCCTCTGGCTGAGCTGGTATCTTCTGCCAGTTAGTTCTTTCTACCTTGCTACTCTCTGCTGTTGTCCGCAGGGAGCCATTGCTCTGGCTACTCTTAGGACACTTGTTCTGAAGCTCTAAGCAGTGGTCCTTAAAGTATAGTCCAAAGAATTGTTGGGGTCTCTGAAACCCTTTCAGAGAGTCTACTTTTATTTCTAATATAGTAAATAGCTATAAATATAACCCATGTGAACAAAAACTCTTTGAACAGATGCTTGATAGCTTTTTAACAACATGAAGATACTGAGAGCAAAAGTTTGAGAACCACTGCTCTAAAGCTTTCTGGCCTACAGCAGAAAGTATCCGTCCCCCTCAATTAAAATTTTTTTTTCTAATAGTCATAACACGCTTGGTATGTAGATATATTCATAGGTGCTCATCATAAAGATTATCAACAAACACACAGACCCAGGTAATCATCCCAAATACCTGCACACATGCAAGATTATAATATATAGCATTCACATGAAATTTGTCTGCAGAGCCAAATGTACAGGACAAGTATCATGTTAGAAAAATAGCACTGAGCACAGAGCACAAAAACCCATTAAAGATCCAATATATATATATATATTTTTTTCCTTTATGGAAAATGATCAAGATGTTCCATGGGCATCAGCTGGTTGTGATGTATTCACTGACCTTGCAGCAGTCTTAGGATGGGGTGATACTCTGTTATTTGACTATCTTATGTTTTCCCTTGGTATTTAAATTTCCTTTCTTCCTCCATATCTTTATTCCCTTGCTAAAGTTCTTGGCAGTGAACCAGGGCATTGTCTCATTATATTCCAAACCACTCCCCTCTGAGCTGAAGCCATAAAGAAGTACCTTTAGAAAATACATCACACTTGTATTATTGCCCTAGTTAGTTGCTTGGGTCTTCCTGCCTCGAAACTATCTTCAGCCAAGAGATGTTTTGAACACATCCTCCAAAGCACAAGTTAATAGGTGCTGGGAACATACAAAAATAAACCATTCCTCAAGGAGCTTATGTTCTATTAATGGAGAGACTATATACATTGCAAATATATACAAAATAAACTACAATGTGTGGGGAATAGGGGAAGTTAGATTTCCACAGATATTGTCAAAACAGAATAAAGGAGGGGTGAAGTATCTTGTTATCTCCAACCAATCACCGTGTAAGTAAAGGAAGTAGCTAAACAACAAAGTTTCTGACAGAGGAGCCCCGGGTTAAACTGACCCAAACCAGCTAGGGTCAATGACAGAATATATAGAATGGGCCATAAAGACTGTAAATCTGGCCAATTTTAACTCTGATTGTAAATCCCACCTAATTGTAATTTGGATTGCAAAGCTGATGATCAGTTGTAACTAACTGACTGTAAATCCAACCAATCCAGACCTTGAAGGGAAAGGTAAGGAACTAAACTATAAATAATGCTTGCTCTGGCTTTAGTATTTGGTGTGTGTCTCATCAATAAATACACCTACTTTCATGAGAATCACTGAAAAAAATGATTCTTCTCTCACTCCCAAAGAGCTTGGTTATAACACTACTCCTGGACCAGCTTGCACCTGGTGACGTAGTGGCCAATGGTAGCTCGACTGCCCCACCCTACTGACTTCCACAGAGTCTTTAATAACAACTTGGGGGCTCATCTGGGATCTACTGAGAATCGTGGGTGGCTGCCTGAGGGGTGCGTAGAGGAGGAGCACTTCCACCCATTTTTTAGGCTTTTTTCTCTGGTTCCCCCAGGGGGTCCATGGGGACCCAAGACATCAGTAGTGGCTGAGTAGAGTGACTGAACAAATTCAGGCAAGAGGAAGCGGACCAGGGACCACACAAGTTGATATATTGAACAAAGATGAAAATTTGTGGCAATAGTAGTTCTTGTTGGTCCAGGATGTTATTCTAGATTAGACCAGCCCAGTTAAAGGCCCTTGGAGGAAGAATCTTAGGATATAAGGGAAAACTTCTAAGACAAAGGCACCCAGGGGGACAGGTAAGGATTTTTCTCCCCTAAATTTTCCAAAATAGTTCACTGGGGAAAAGATATATCTCGGGTTGAGCAAATACTAGGGTGATCTCAGATCACAAATGTGTGTGGAGGATTTCCACACAGAGGTGCATAAAAGATCTGTATAGGGATATGTATAAGAAATTCTAGAGAAGGAGGTAGGGAACAGATTCTTCTCCAGGAAACATTCTTCTCAAAGGAGGTAGAATAGGGAAGGAACAACTCTATACTAGACAGAAATATAAAAAGCTTTCTTTCTCTGTCTCTCTTCTCTCTTTCCCTTTCTGTTACTGTCTCTTTCCTTCTCTCTCTCTCTCTGTATCTGTGTGTGTGTGTGTGTGTGTGTGTGTTTTGCCTTCTATTTTAAGCCTCTCACTGAATTACAAAGGAAAGGATCTGGCCATCTAGGATTTTTTTAAAGTATGCTTTCTCTCTGTTTCTGTTCTCTGTTTTTATTTCAGTCTGAATTTTTTTTTTCTTTGTGATTCAAACTAAGTTGAATTTTTCTTAAAAGTTAAGCTTTTAAGAGATAAAAACATTTTTTAAGCTTCTCTCCAATAAAGGGACTGGGGAATGGCCAGGATTGCTGCTTGAGAAAGTATGTCATTCCAGCCTCTCCAAAGGATGGTAGGTGCCCCAAAACCTCCACCTCATGCTCTGGAGTCAGCCTCAGTTTCTCTGTAGTTGGATGTCTGGATCCTGGAACCCCAGATCCTAAAATCCTTCTCATGGACTCAGGACTCTGTAGGAAGGGGTGCTCTACCTCCATAAGGCTTGGGAAAAATCTAGAAGAATACACTTTATACTTTAAAATTTTTCCCTCTTTCCTAACAGGGGTCCTCGAACTACGGCCCGCGGGCCAGATACGGCAGCTGAGGACGATTATCCCCCTCACCCAGGGCTATGAAATTTATTTAAAGGCCTACAAAACAAAGTTTTTGTTTTTACTATAGTCTAGTATGAGGGACAGTGAACTGGCCCCCTATTTAAAAAGTTTGAGGACCCTTGCTACGAGCATTAAAATACCAGGTATCCACATGGGTTTGGGGGAGAATACAGAGTTTAGAGAAGAGATTGGAGCCACTGCCATTTTGTTTCTGGGGATATCATATCATGTCTCAAATTGTTTACTACCATTTCAAAAATTTCAAGGAGTCCAGGAGAATGGAGTTTTTGAGGAGAAGAAGTTTCTCTCAAAAATATTACCTAAATTTCTGTGTGTTTAAATTTAAATTGTATATGATTAGAATTACTTTCAATTGATACATTTGAGAATAAGATTTTAGAAATATTTTGTGTACTAATATTGAAGTATGCTACTAGAAATTTAAATTTGGATTTGATTTGATTTTAAGCCAAAAAAATTTGGCTATTAAAACAAAGTTCTCTGGTAATTTATCTAAAGAGGTCACTGCTTGCCTAAAGAGGTCATATGGTGCAATTCATATAAATTACATGAGCTATGCTTTAAAATTCTCTCAGCCTTGTTGAACATACAGTATAAGTTTTGTGAAATTTGGCCCCAAATTATTATATATTACCTATATTCTGAATCTTAAGTTTTGTCTTGCTTTCTCATTTTAACAAAAAGCCAAAAAATACACTTAAAGGATAGAGTTTATAAAAATTTATAGAAAGTGAGGATAGAGTTTATAAAAATTTATAGAAAGTTTAAAAAGGGGAAGAAGATTTAAAAATAAGGTGCAAGAAAGGTTGATTGAAAAAACAATAGATAAGATTAAAAGGGCAATAAGAAACTTGTACTGGCATTAACAAGAGTCAGGTTGTGAGGCTGTGCTGATGAAAATCTCAAGGTGAAAAGGCCTGCATCTGGAAATAAAAATGGGCACTTGACCCTTTGTTGGCTCACAAAAAGAGGGAAAAGGTTTGTGTGAATTGAGAAACAACAAAAAGGTAATTGAGTTTGAATGGCACATACAGTTAGAATTTAAGGAATTTCACAAAACTAATGTACTCATTGATTTTAAAATAAGTTTCAATTGAAGTGTATGTTAAAATGAGAAACTCGAATGTAAATTACATGAGATTTCTATTTTTTGTGGTAGATTGTTATATCTGAATTTTTAAATTATCTGGCTATTGTTTATGAAAATTGTGACATTGTTAATCATTTGAGCTTGTCAATAATATTGAAACCTAAAATCGATAATTATTATGAGTTGAGGGAAAGCCTACAACAATTCTAAGGCTAAAGAAGGGGGAGTTAAGACTCAGCTCTTGCTCTGGGGTTCCTTCCCCTAATTTTTAAACTTGCTAGGTTTTCTTGAAACCATTTTGCTAGCAAGGTCATCAATCAGCCCTAGGGAAAAATTTTGGCCCTAGGTATAAAATTCTCTTGCCAGGTGAAATACTTTTGAAATTTCTTCACCTTTGAATTTCTGAAAATTCTTAATTAGGATTTTTGGAAGTTAATCTGAAATTCAGGGTTGAAAACTCTATACTAGTTTTTGCATAATTACATGTTTTTATTTTAGATCAGTTGGCCAGGGGACAGTAGAACATAATCTACCTTTTCTCCAGTGGGTTAAGCTGTTCCTTACCCCTAGCCTGAGTCCTTTCCCCTGAGTGGGGGAGAGTGAGGGAAACAAACTCACTCATTCCTACTTAAACCCCTCTTCTGGACCCATTGCTGGTTAAGTGAAATTGCTTGCATTATTTAAAGGGATAAGTCATTACTGTAATGCCGAAGATCTTAGATAAGATATTGTATCAAGAGTTTTAATGCTTAGTAATGCAAGGAACTTCTAAGAGAAGCTTATTAGATTTCTGGTTAATTGTAAATTCTCTGAAAATAGTTATTTCAAAACCCATTACTTCTACTAAGGTCTGCAGCAAATTATTTAACATTTATTTAAGCGCATCGTGGTCTCATTGTTTAAGGAATAAGATAATAAATGTAATCTGTAACTTTCTTAAAATATCTAGGGCAAGATTTTAATCTGGCAGTGTTGGCTATTCTACAAGTTTTCCTGCATCTAGTTCTGACTCTGCAGGTAAATGTGAGGAAAAGGTTAGCATGAGAATCCCTCCCACCACATCACCATATCAGCTCTGAGATAGCTTGATTTGTAAGCCTTTCTTATTTTTAAATAAAGATCTGAAGCATTTAGTATACAATTTCTTTTCTTTTTTTTTTTTGTGTATATATATATATATATATATATAAGAGAGAGAGAGAGAGAGAGAGAGAGAGAGAGACAGAGACACAAAGATAGAGAGAGACATAGAGAGACTATATTTAATATTATTTCTCAAGTTTGAATCCAGGTATGGATCAATAAACCAGAAAAACCCACAATCCCAGAGAAACAGCATGAGTTACTCAGAGGGATGCCACTATTACAGGGGGATGTCTGTATCTGCCCAAGAGCTGGGAGGAGAACCTTAGCTTCTGCTTAAGGTCAGATCCTTCTAATTTGATTTTTCAGTTGTCTTCCTTTCTATAGGAATGATTCCCACCTATTCCTGAGTCTGGCAAAGGGATGGAATTCATTCGTGATTTTCACACCTGAAATCAAATAACTAAGGATGTTTTGCCTTGTTATAATCATGTCCCTGGTTTCTCTCTCTTATAACAAAGTTCTATATTCAGAGCAAGTGGTCAGCTTAAAAGCTGTGAACAAAGTACAAGTATGGAAGGACTTGATGTTTTCTATTTGAGAACATGTAGTCATTAGGTAAATGACTGTTTTCCATCATTGGGAAGATGGATATTTGGCCTAGCTATCTGCCTGTTACTAGAGATATATCTTACTAGAAATATGTTTGCTTGTATAAGGTCTATAAATCTTTCAAGATGTAAGAACATTTAGCTACTGAAGGAACTATTTGTAGAATCCAGCTGTTATTTTTATTGATTACTGAAACTAAAGCTGAAACATCTTTAGTGTAGTTTGGAGAAGAGAATTTTAATGTATTCAAGTTTCTTAAAGGTATGTAGCTTATGGAATATTTGTTATAACAATGGGAAATTCAGTTATTGAAGTTGTTCCTAAAGTGGAAATAGCATGTGTTCTGTGTTCTGTGGCACAAACAAGTTTTTTTTTATAAATAATTTATTTGATATGAAAAGCTGCTGGCCAATCTATATTGGCGTCTCCCAGTTCATCCTACAACAGACCCTGGTAAAGAGGGAATATATTCTTCCCACTCTGGGTGGTTTTAAACATCCCCAGGCCAGTTTCTCATCCCAGAGACAAGCCAGTGGAAACTTCTTTTAGTCTATTACAAAGAATTATTTTATTTTATTTTATTCTATTTATTCATTCATTTATTTATTTTTGTATTTTTTGTTCTTTATTTATCATGTAAATATATATTTAACATATATTAATATATAACTATATGTTTATGGTTATAATATATTAATGCATGATTATAATATATGATTATTAATAATTATGATATATATAACATATAAATCATATTTATTAACAAAGAAACCCTTCAGTCTTGGGAAATCTTTTTTCAGTAGTCATAAGCTAAGAGAAACTATTAGGCAATAGTTAAGAGAACATTGCCCCAAAATGAATAGGACTCTACTTATAAATCTTCTCTCTCTGGCTTACCTGTCTCAACTTTTTGGCCAAACTTCAGGCTGTAAGATAAGCATTCTCTAAACATTTCTGAAGGCCCTAACAAGAGAAATTTCTCCAACTGGAGACCCCCTCAACCAGTCATTTTCTATTCCTAATCTCTGCTTGTTAGGTTTGTTTTCTTGTAGGTTTTGGTCTGTTATATCTGTGTTGAACAGCCTCAGGGATCTGACTCAACTTGCTGGATCTCGGTCAGCTTAGCAGCTATCCAAATTGGGATTCTGAAGGATGACTCAGTTCTTTGACCATTCTCAGCAGGGAGCAGTTTCAGAAGACGAGGTCATCACCCCATAACCTAAAGGACTTTGGGCTTCATTGGGTAGGGAAGAAACTGGAACTGATTGGTGAGTAGAGTCCAAACTACTCAATGTCTGAGTGGGTTTGCAGCAAAGATGCCTGTAAGTGGGGGGATTATACAGTATTAATGTTCCTTCCCTGTCCCTTCCTATAGTATTTGGGACTTAGGATGGGAGACATCAGGTTAAGATTTGGGTCAATATTACTGAGATACCCTACAAACAATTCAGTTTGATGATTCTCAAATTATAGAATATAAAGGTTTGACTAGTAATTATAATAGGTATCTGTGCTCTGATGGAAAAAAAGGATTTTATAGAACTGCCTATCCAATTTAGAGTAATGTTTGGTTTGCCACAAGGGCCAGACATTTAGAAAAGATAGATCAAAGAGTAAGTCAAACATGATTTGGGAATAAATGTAATGTAGGTATATATCTCTTAGGAAGATTTGGAATCATCGTTTTTAAACCACAGATGGAAGTAAAGGACTTAAAACAAATCATAGACATCAGTGACTGAGTAGAATTGTTTTAGTACTTTATAAAGAGTCTGATCAAAAGCAATTCCTTGCTGTGCTACTAGTTGCCCCACATAATGCCATTCCCTGATCTTCACTGCCCTAATAATAGCCAAGGGAATCCTTACTGGCTGTGGGATGTTGTATAATTCCTTGCATTTGACAATTAGTTCAAAGAGACCTTTTAGACCAAGGTGACCCCAGTAGATCTCTCCATCAATTTGCAAATGTTGGGGCCAGATCATGTCAGGATAAAGGTTGGAAGGACACATGACCAGTGATGAAAAATGTGAACTAATGCCAAAAATATTCGAAGAAGCAACAAAAAAGGTATTCAAAAGTGTGGAAAACAAATCCTTATTAAAAAGAGAAATGGGGGGAATTGTGAGGATTTGAGAAGTTAGATTTCCACAAATACTGTGAAAACAGGATGAAAGGAGGGGTGAAGTATCTTAAAATAGCTCCAACCAGAAACTGGCTGAAAACAAAGTTCCTGACCAGAGAACATTGTAAATCTGACCAACTGTAACTCTGTAAATACGATTTAATTGTAATTCAGATTATAAATGTGACCAATTGTAATGAACTCTGATTGTAAGTCTGACCAATCCAAACCTCGAAGGAAGGAGTAAGGAAATGAAATAACAATATAAAGCCTGCTCCGGCTTCAATATTAGGTGTGTGCTTCTCATAAGAATCACTGAAAAAAGAATTCTTCTCTCTAAAAGAGTACTGGTTAACACTACTCCTGGACCAGCTTGCAAATGGGGAAGCTTGGAACAGCTTGACCTGGGCTTACTCCCCAAACCTGATTAGTTCCAGAGTCTTTGGTAACAAATATAATTTTAGGGGGGACCACTAGCAACTGGAGGGATCACAGAAGGCTTCAAGTAGGAGGAAGTTTTGAGTTGAGTTTTGAAGGAACCTAGGGATTTTCAGAGACAGAACTGAGGACAAATCATCTTCGAATCACCTTTCCCCTATGCCCTTAACTGTGGGTATACCCCAAAGATTTTTTTCCTCTTTTTTTCCTCTTGGTAAGCTCATCAGATTCTCTAAGTTCAATTCTCTTTATAAAATGCATAGATCCAGCTTTAGAATCTGTCCTGAGTTCCAGTCGCACATCAGCAATACTACTGGATGTTTCAAACTCACTTTGTCCAAAAGAAAATTATATATCTTCCCGCCCTTTCAAACTTAACTGAGTTATGAACTTCCCTGTTTCAGTTGAAGGCCCACCATTGTAGTCATGCAAGTTGGAATCCTTGACTCCTTTTCTCCCTCACCTCACAGAGAATCTCATCGATTCCTCCTCTTCCAATTGCACTGTCTTCCTTCCACTTCAGGTGGTAATCACCTCTCAGCTAGACTATTGTAAATCCAATTTAAGAGCAACCAGATTTTTCTGATGTTCTCTTGAGTATCTTCCCCTTCAATGACTTTATACATTACACATGTGTATATTATTTTCCCTAAACACAAAGTAAGCTTTTCAGTAGTGGAGAGTTTTGCTTTTTGTCTTTGTATTCTGAGGGCCTAATCACAGTAGGGCTGATTATTGGTATAACTGCAAGGTAATGAATCTTTTGGCCACTCCAACTCACAAAGTCTGGTATAAGCTCAGGCAGAGGTGGGTTTTGATCTGTGTTGATGGAGAGAGAGAGCAAACAACATGGATAAAACTACGGTCTGCTAAAATATTGAAATAACACATCATCATAAAAAATATTGCCATAGCTGTTGCCCAAAGACAATTTAGATCTTTTTTTCTTTTTTATTAGGTGAAAGAATACATTCTTTTCCTCAATTTCTACCTAGCCTTAATCAATGAATGAGTATTATCTCAAACTGAGACCTGTTGAAGACCTTAACTTAAAAAAGCCAGGGTCTCCCACTGCATTCAGGGTCATCTCCAAATATCATAATCTATATCTGCCCACTAAACCCAGATAGCTCTGGAGGGGAAAGTGAGGCAGGTGACCTTGCAGAGTCTCCATCACTTCAATCAGATTTACTCGCATGCCATGGAATCACCTCCCTGATTTCAGTGAACTCTCTGAGAATGAAGGACAAACAACAGCTGGTTCCAAAAAAACAACAGATTCCATTAGGAAGATGGAGAAACCAAAGTCTACTGTTTATATTTGCCAGTATCCCAGGGCTAAGCCTCTGGAAGAAATCCTATTGTAATCTATATTCCCATTTTTAAAAAATTTATATGGTATTTAGAATAATAACAGCTTTTCCTATCTACTTAAACTTTTCCACAGAATAGTCCCACAAGCTCTCAACTATTTTGCTCTCTTTTGGTCCATCAAGGGCATATAACAAATAAGTTAGTAGAGAAAGGAAAAACATTCAACAAATATCTATCATCTGCCAGATATGGTGCTATTTTATAAATATTTTATTTGACCCTTACAACAACTCTTTGAGGTAGGGGCTATTATTATATTCATTTTATAATAAGGGAAACTGAGGCAAAGGTTAATGACTTATCCAGATGTACACAACTAGAAAATATGAGGCTAGAGTTGAATAGGACTTTGTGACTTGAGGTCCAGTGTTCTAACCCAGTGATCTTCTAAAGTCATAATGTTATGAAAAATGCATTGAATTCTGGGGATTAGAAACCCTAAGTCCTAGTTTAGACCATAACTCTATCCTACATAGTTATGAATTTCTAATCCTGTTTCCCTCCCCTCCCCACTTAATTTGGAATTGAAAGACTAGGATTTGAAATCCTACTGGGCTTTTAAGCATCATATGGGTATGACACGCTTCTGTTACTATGAAAGAATACTGACAATAAATTTTTAAAATGATTTTTATTTTTTCCTGGGAGTGGTGAAGACACAACTTTTGGTTCTATCTTTTCTTGCTCCATACCCCAACTCTGACCAAGCTTTGACAATGCCCACATCCCAAAAGGCACCGTACACCATCCTGACATCTTATATAAGGACAAAATAGTTCTGCATTTTGTGATCTTTACTGAATGATCAAGAAATAACATCATTTAATTTATCTATTAAAACTTCCTCAATCCTTTATAGTCTCTCAATTTTAAATCTGATGATTATATGAGGAATACTTGTGCAGGGATGACAAGTAAGAATAATATTGAAAATGATCTTGATAGAGAAAAAAAATCAATTACGTATTCAACAAGAATAGAAATCCACTAAAAAACAAACCAAAAAAACTCCAAATACAAATCAATCAATTTGGCTGGCATAAGACCTTATGATCAAGTGATACTTATTCATACCCACTGTGGCCCAGTCTATCATTTAATACTGAAAAATGCCTGATTTACTTAGGAGCAATCAAAAAGGCTTCCCAACTGAAAGTATGCTTTCCCTGTTCAAATTCGTGATCACTCTTTTTTTGCCTCTCTCATTGTATCTATGTGTATACATAAAGCCATCATTTTTTTGTTTTTGTCCCTGTCATTTGGCACAGTGGTTAATACATAGTTGTTGCTCAATGAATGTTTGCTGAATTAAATGGAGCAAAAATGCCTCAAACACATTGGAAAATATGTTGGAAGAAAACATCCCATGGAAAAACTATTGTCTTCCTAAATGGAAGTTTCCCTTTAATAGATCTTCATGATCTGAAGGTCCCTGGCAACTTGTTCATGAGCCTTTCACTCACTGAACACTGGGATACCTGGAGCATTTTTATTGCTGCTTTTCAGAAATGAGAACTTATTTTAGACACACAGTCAGAAAAAAAAATGCTTCTTACAAATCATTGCAAGTAGGCACGGCACTGACTGAACAAAAACTTAGTTTACCCTGAAATCAGCCAAATAGATTTGTGGGCACTTCTTGTGCATATAGAATCACACACCCAAGTTTCTTTATAATAAATATTTCTGAAAAATTAGTTACTCATACTCAAATACTCAAATGGACTTTAAGAATGAGATGGATGAAAAATACAGCTGTACCCTTTGGGGGAAAGGACTTTTTACTCAGCACAAGCTCCCTGGCAAGTGAGTGATAGAAGCACTGTGACTGTGTCCCAGCAACTGAAGTTCACAGGAATAGCATCCTTTATGGACAAGAGAGACTCAGGTACAGGACTGACAGAACCTTTCATCAAAACTCCCTCATGGACATTAGGCCATGTTGCAACTAGAGAAGGATAGGCTCATTCTTGAAGGCTCTTCTCTTTCCAATGGTAGAAGGACCTTAGTTAAATTTCCAAGCCTCAAGGAAACTGCTTGGGACTCTGTAATTTAGGGATCTGAACCATGAGCATCCAAGACACCTGTAGTACCAGGGGCTAAGAAAGTGAAAATGATTGAGGATTACCATGGCTTTTTCTTTGGGGAACTAGAGATAGAAATGAAAGGAAACCCTCAGCCTGTCCATGTTCACCATAAATCTACGGTTTCAGGCACAAAATCCTAAATAGCTTAAACTATAATTGGCAATAATAATAAAAATATACTAAAAGGATTTAAGAAAAATACAGAAAAAGTATAACTTAATTTTGTGCAAACTAAGCACGGCTATGCTGATGGATGGTGGGTGATGTGGATCTAAAGCCCAAAAGACCTGGATTTTGGGGACAGGAATTTTTCACCTTTTCTGTGTTCCATTTAGTGAAATATATAGGTCCCTTCTCAGAGTCATATGTTTAAGTGCACAAAATAAAAGACATCAAGTATAATAAAGATGGAAGCTCACTGACCCCCTGAAATCTTCCAAATTAAAAACCCCATTCTAGGACATCCCCAGGGCACACCCTATGGGACAGGTAAATGAAAAGTATGGTTTCAAAAGATTTCTGTCCTCATTCCTGGCAATGCCATGGTTTTCATAGAAAAACATCGGCATCTTCTCCCTCAGGAAAGTCATCTAACTCAATGCTGTACTTGTAGACTTTAAAGTAGCAAGAGTCAACACTTAGTGTCTCTCAGGGTGTGGGAGGATGTGCAGGTCAATTCTGATATTTTCAAAGGGAAAGCATTTGGGGAACTAAGCACCATTCGGCTGGGCTCCCAAAACAGCAGCAGCACCTATGTCACATCTATGAATTTTGATTTCCTATGGACTTCTAATAGCCATCTGGCAAAATGGCCAGGAACTATAGGAAGTAAAAGTCAGGGAGGTAATTAATGTCTGAGCCCACCAATGAGCCACATAGAATAAAGTCAAAACAAGCTGACAACAATTTGCTAGACAGAGATCCCACCCCCTGGACACCCATGTGCTAACAGGATCTATTCTTTTGAGCAGTTCATCCTAAAGAAAGCCAGGTACTCTCCTTCATGGGGTAAAAGGGTCTACTCCCTAGCTCTTTTTTTGCATACTTTCTGGGATCCTACATATAATCCATATAAGAGTTTATATGGATTATACCTAATACCAGAGACTCAGAACAGAAATATTATTCCATAGAATCAAAAAGCTTTTGGAGAGCTAGAGAAAGTCACTGGACATACTCTTTCAGGGCAGAGGTGTCAAAATATGGCCTAAGAGCAACAAGCAACCATGACACTTTTGAGAATGAGAAATAGTTCACAAAATTTAAAATATTATAGAACTTTTGCTGTTGTTAGGGGTTTTCTTGGCAAAGATACAGAAGTAGATTGTCATTTTTTTTCCTCTCCAGTTCATTTTACAGATGAGGAAACTGAGGCAAAAGGATTAAGTGACTTGTCCAGGGTCACATAGATAGGAAGTATCTGATGACAGAGCTGAACTCATTAAGATGAGTCTTCCTGATTATAGGCCCAGTGTCGCCCAATGAACCACCCTCCTGTATTACATAGGTAATATTAACATGTGGTCTTCTAAGTCAATATGTGGCCCTGAGGGATCCTTATGTATGATTGATTCTCTTTCCAGTTTGAGTTTGACACCACTGCTCTAAAGGTCCAATCTCCTCATTTCTCAAACCAAAAAACTGAGAGCCAGAAATGTCAAATGGCTTATCTAAAGTCATATAGCAGAAATGTTTAAAAAAAAAAAAAAAAAGGAAAAAAAGGTACACCAATCCCATCATCCGTGGGAGCCAAACCTCTAAGATTTCAGAAAGCTTCTTTGAGTGGGTTAATTTTTATTAAACCCATATCTCTCAGATTAAAGGCACGTGTAGCTAAGGTAAATCTATAGCAGGAATTCTAAACCTTTTAGGGGGAATGGACCCCTTTGGCAGTCTGGCGAAGCCTTTGGAACCCTTTCTCAGAATCATGTTTTATTGTCTACATTCATAATGGAGGGAAATACTAAATTTCATTTAGAGATTAGTGAAAATAAAGATGAAATTTGTTTTCCATCCAGGTTCACAGATCCCCTGAAATCTATCCAAGGATACCTTGGAGGGTCCATGGACCCCAAGTTAAGGAACCCCTGATAGTTTTGGGACTCAGCTGGAAGCTCAAAATTTGAGCTTTACCACTAAAAATTATGAGCTTTCACCAAATCATTTACTCTCCTGGCACTTTGTCTCTGATAGTCAATGGAAATGAAACATTTATGTGCTTCACAAGGAAGGAGTGCTAGTAAGAATAAACATTAAATACTGTTCAGTATTAAATTACAATAAGGGTGTACCTATTAGCCCACAAAATGATTAGACAAATTCATCCTTCCGCCTTCAGATCACATTCAGGCATATTCAACAAAATCTACTTCAAGGCACCCCTAAGACTCGACCTCCAGAAATGACCTCTGCCATTTGAGAATATAGATAGGGTGAGGCTCTTGGACACGCTGGGGTTGAGGTTGGAGGTCATCACAGTTCTGAGATAACCTCCAATTCAAGAAATGTTTCAGATGTTTCTCCAAAGAGAATACCAGAGTCTTCCTTCCTGTGGGAATGTCTCCCAAATTCTCTTCCTGCCCCAAAGATTCCACAGTCAAGAGGAGCACTGTCTACTAGTCACTGCATCGCCACTGACCACTGCTTTCCAGGTTCACAGGGAAAATCTGTCTGAAGTCAGAGGCATGAAAGATGATTGGAGGACGATGGGGAGGCCCTCAGTTCTCATTTTATCATCTGAGTCTCTTCGTCTGCATCATAGAACTCATCTTCATTACTTTCACTTCCAAATGAAATCTCCTTGTCTTCAGACTAAAATGGGGGGGGAGAGGGAAAGAGAGGTGAGGGGTGAGAAGAAGGAGAGACGGGGGGGGTGGAGAGAGAGAGACAGAGACAGAGACAGAGAAAGGAAAGAAGGAAAGGAGGAAGGAGGAAGGGGTAGAGAGAAAGAGAAAAAGAGAAGAGACAGACAGGGAAGAAAGAAAGGAGGGAGGGAGAAAGGTAGAGAGAGAGAAAGGGAAGAAGGAAAGAAGGGAGGGAGGAAAGTAAGAGAGAGAGAGAAAAGAGAGACAGGGAAAGAAAAAGGGAAGAAGGAAAGGAGGGAGGGAGGAAAAAGTAGAGAGAAAGAAAAAGAGACAGAAACAGAGAGAGATAGGGGAGAAGGAAAAGAGGAAGGGAGGAAAAGGTAGAGAGAGAGAGAAAGAGATAGAGAAAGGGAAGAAGGGAAGGAGAGAAGGAGGAGTAGAGAGGGCAGGGATAGGGGAAAAGGGGGAGAGAAGAGAAGGAAGGAGGAAGAGACAGAGACAGAGAGATACAGAGAAAGATATAAAGATAGGAGTAGTAAAGGAATGGAATGGAGTTTCAAAAATGAAAATTAATATGCAAGCCATTCAACAAATAAATATGTTTAATGATTATTTCATTCACCATCCCTGGAATTCGCTTTGAGAAAGCTAACAAATCATCTGTCATCTTTATTTCCCTGAAAATCTATAGCAATCAGAGCCCAAATAGTATTTCTAGATAATCTATTTCAGTTTACATGTAATAAGGTTATAGGATCCTTTTTCAAAGTCTACAATTGCATTTAAGAAGAAGAATGAAATTTTTATATTTTTATTAACTTTTATTTTTTCTGGTTATTCATGTAAATTAACTTTTTAAATATACATTTCTTTATGAATAATATTGGGAGAGAAAAATCACAACAAAAGGGAAAAACCATAGGAGAGAAAAAAAAAACCTGAAAAAAAGAGTGACCATAGCATGTGTTGATTTACAGGGAATGGAATTTTTTTCCCCACTGAGGCAACTGGGGTTAAGTGACTTGCCCAGGGTCACATAGCTAGGAAGTGTTAAGTATCTGAGGCCAAATTTGAACTCACATCCTCCTCACTTCAGGGCTGGTGCTCTCTCCATTGTACCATCTAGCTGCCCCAGGGAATGGGATTATTAAAGAAAATATTAATATACCTGTTCATGGTCCAGTACTTTCAAAGATAATGCTTCATCCCCCAGCCTCCGATATGAATATACGTGGAGATCAGATAGTGTTTCCAACAAAGGTCTGTTTAGGGTTTCTGGCAACAATAAACTCAGAAGTCCAGAAGACAGGCCAGCTACACCAAATACGATGAAAGGTAAAGACCACTGAACATATTTCTGTAACAGGGAAGGAGAAGAAATCCAGTGTGAATTTCCTTTTTAAGCTATTACTGAGCACTGTTAATACTAATGACCCTTTATTTCATTCCTCTCTACCACGATCAACCTTGTGGGACTTTTTTGGCTTCTATGGGAACTGTCCCTTGTGGGTAAAAATTCTTCGGCCATCTGGAGGTATTATTTAGTCAGAAAGATGATGTGAATGAATTTAGTCAGACAAAGGAGAGACTGCTCGGTGCAATTCCGACACACCTGAGTGCAGTTTGGGAATGATGAGTTTGTGGTTGGGAGGGAGGCTTAAGTCTCCTCCTGACACTTGGTGACTATTGCAGGAATTAAATCCTAAACTCAACAGCTAGAAGAGCTTTCAAATGTTTTCTACAGAACTGTTTTGGGTAGAAGGTAAGTACTTAAGTAATTATTAACTTTTGGCTGCTGGATAAGGCAACCAACTCCACCTAAGGATATACCTTAACCATGTCCTGCCACAGTCACGCCCTCCACACCACTCTGGTGATCACCGCCCCACCGGCTGGGCAGAGTGTCATCTCAGCATTGACCCTAAGCAGGACACAGAAAGTAACACAGGGAGTAAAGTGTGATATTAGGAAATGGATGAGGCTAGTAATATGGAACTGGAAACAACTTGAATTAGAGGCTCCAACTGGGTACTTCAGGTCTTAATCATTTCTTTGGGGGAGAGGGGAAAATTTATTTGATCAACCAAAAAATGGTTAAAAGGTCAAAAAGCAATAGAGGCTAAGTCTCTGCTGGTTCTTTCTGGTAAACAGACTAAGCTTCCCTTACGTGGTACTTTACAACTTTGTTGATTCTTTGTCTCCCTTTAGATCTAACCATTATTAACTCAGGACTTCTACTGTTATGACTTTTCCTGATGGTTTTCAATTTGGAAGATTACTCCCTCTTAAAAAAAGCAAAGAATAAAAACCAAAAAAACTTCCCTATCCCCACCCAGTATATACACACATACTTACTCAGCCAGATCAAGGGAAAGATGTTAAACAAGTATTTCCTTTCTTTTAAAATCAAAAGGAATAAATAGAAATACATAGGTAAAGATTAAAATATTCTAGGATATCCATCCAAAAAGAAAGACATCATTAATTAATAGGGAGCTAGTGTCTAGTCCAGTTTAGCAAACAGGATGCTGTATTTTGTGCTAATTTTGTACATATTTATTTGTGTATGTGAGGTGTTTCTCCATCCTCAGTAAGGTACATAAATAAATGCCTTTCTGAAATGAATTAAATTACATGTGATTCTTTTATAGGGAGGGATAAAACATAGAGAAATCATAATGGAGAAGAATCTAATGAATGAGACATGAATTATTTTATATTTTTTTCCCTGTATTTCTATATAACGTCCCCTTTGAGTCATTGTTTTTAAAACTTTTATTTTTTTGGCAGAAGAAACAAATAGCTGTCTTACACTTCATGTTCATGTGGTATACTGAGTACATTTTTTAATAAGAACACTGTGACTCCTTTGTAGGAGAGATCTTAGACATGAGACATTTTCAGTGGAGTTTTACTTTGAGCTAATTCTTGAATCGAAATCGAGAGACAAACAGATACATAGAGACTGAGAGACAGAGACAGAGAGAGCGAGCGCAAGCGCTTCTTGTTCTTTTTGGAGTCAGGTCTGACCTATCCTCAGGATGAACAGAGCTTCTCGTGTCACAGGACCCCTATTACATCTTGCTGAGACCACATAGTGCAGAGGACAGAACCACAGACTTGGAATCTGGAAGACCTTGGAGTTCAAATTATATCTCAAATACCTACTGAGCTGTGTGATCCTGAGCAAGTCACTTAAAACTTCTGGATCCCAATTTCCTCATTTGTAAAATGCCCTTTAAGATTCTTTCTAGTTCTAAATCATGGTTCATATGTCCTTAGGGAAAGATGACATAATAAAACTATAATAAACAAAAGATGTTCTGTTACTTTATTGACATGCCCAAACAAGGGAGTGGTTCAAAGAAGTTATTTTAGAATTAACTGGACTCTTAGGATTCAATTAATCACACAGAGCTCAGTTAGCACCATTAAGAAAAACACTGAGGCAAAGTGACTAGACTTCCTGCTATAAATCCCTTGGTTTAAAAAAATAAAAATCATAACTGGGTAAGAAAAGAGAAGGCCCTGATATGAAATCACTGGCTTTTTTAAGTTGAAAGGGATCTAAAAATTGTAACCTAACTTACTCGTTATGGTTTAGAAATTTGGAGACGTTAACAGCAATTCTGTGAACTCACTTCTACTTGTCCTAGCTGAATTGGCACTTAGGTCCACAAGAACAGGAATAGCTTTTTGGTCTATTTTAGCCAAATCCCCAGGGATGTTTCCCTATCAAATTCAGGTTGTAAACAGACAGAATTTGGAATTGGAAAAGAAACTTCCTCATCCAATCTCTATATTTTAAAAATGAGACCCAGAGACTTGTTTGATGTTCTATAGCTGGTGAGTGGTAGAAAGTGGGCCAGAATCTAGGTTTGTATACTCTCAATTTAGATTTCCCTCTTCTAATAACAAAGGTTCTTTCCCCCTATATCCCATGATAGTTTTTAATTAAAAATTTTTATAATAGCTTTTTATTTTTCAAAATACAAAGATATTTTTCAACATTTTCAACTCTTGCAAAACCTTGTGTTCCAATTTTTTTCTCTCTCCTACTTCCCCTCTCCCCTCCCCTAGATAGCAAATAATCCAACATAGGTTAAACATGTGCAATTCTTTTAAATATATTTCCACATGTATCATGCTGCACAAGAAAATCAGATCAAAAGGGGGGAAAAGTGAGAAAGAAAAAAAACAAGCAAACAACAACAACAAAGGTGAAAATATTATGTTGAGATCTATATTCAGTCCCCAGAGTCCTCTCTCTGAACATAGACAGCTCTTTTCCATCCCAGATCTACTGGAATTGGCCCAAACTACCTCATTCTTGAAAAGAGCCAAGTCTATCATGGTTGGTCATCACATAATCTAAAATCTTCTGTTTGTCTGTTTTTGGCAAGGCAATTGGGGTTAAGTGACTTGCCAAACTCACACAGTTAGTGTCAAGGCTGGATTTGAACTCAGTCCCTCCTGATTTCAGGGCTGATGTTCTATCCACTATGCCATTTAGCTGCCCCTATAACAAGGATTCTTAATCTTTTTGTGTATCATGGAACCCCAGGGCCTCCTACTCAGAATGTTTTTAAATGCATAAAATGATTTTTTTTTAAAAAATGAAAAAACTTTATAGGATTAGAAAAAGAAGCATTATTTTTTATTGTTTTTTTAAAAGAAGTATTATATTTAAGTATAATTATGAAACTGAAAAGTCAGATAAAGCTGAACATAATTTATCGAGTAAGCCAAAGATATTTGCTAACAATTTACTCCACTAAATATATAAAAGTATCAAACAGGTAATTCTGGGGTCACAGGAGGAAGAAATTGGCCTGAAATAGATGTGATCTCAATGGTAAGTCCAGAAGTAAATATAAAATGGCAACCTAAGAGAATACCTTTGATTTAATGAAAATACTACCAAGCCACCAATGGTAGGACACATATGTCTGAATTGTTTTTTCTTCATGGACTCACTAATATTCTCTTTGGATAATAGGCTGTAGAACTGGAAAGGGCTTTAAGAGATCATTTAGTCCAATTTCCTTTTATGAGGTCTAGAAAAGTGAAGTGAATTTTTTTAAGGTCATAAGGTAGAAAAGGAGAAAGACAGAATTTGAATTGAATGCATGTCTAAATTCAGTGCTCTTTTCAAAAGTGTTGTTCTTCTTCCCCTCTGAAGAAGGTAGGAATCAGGGGTTCTTTGGGATATCATTCAACAGAACAAAGATGAAACTCTTGAGGTGAAGGTAGTAATCAGGGGTTCTTTTGGGTATCACTCAACAGAACAAAGATGAAACTCTTAAGGAGAGGGATTAGCTAATGTTCTCCTTAGCACAGAGCTCACTAATCCTCACCACAAAACTAGAATTGAGATTTAAAACAAGTACACAATCAGTATCCTGAAAAGAAAAAGCCAAAATAAAACCAAAAATCCAAGCCTGAGGACACAATGTTCATATATGTAGACTTACTAAGAGTATCTCTTAAATACTTCTTCAGGTTCAAGCCACAAAGAAAATTACTTCAAAACAAAAAAAAATCAAGAAAGAGAAAGTCAAAAGGTACAAACCAACCAGTGAGGGAATGAAGGGAGCGATAATTCCACCAACTCGGGAAAACATGGAACACACACCTAGTCCAACATTCCTGCAATGAAAGACAAGAGTTTGCTTTTTAAAAGCAATACAGCAAATACATAGAAGCATTCAAAACAAAGACAAATTTTTTTTTAAATTACACTGACTATGGGGTTCACAAATCCTGCCTTGATAGGCACTATCATCTGTAATATCTTGGAAATATTTTTCATAATCAATAAATATATAGAAAAAGGGGGGGGAAAGGTAGATAAAAGTACTGAATAGAAAAAAAAATACTTTTTTTTAATGAACTGGAAGATGACATGATTTTCAAGGATTCAAGGAACAACAACAACAAAAAGAAGTAAAAAAGTATACTTCAATCTGAATTCATACTTCATTAGTTCTTTCTCTAGAGATAGCTCCATAAACTACTTCAGAATTGTCTTGTCATTATATCATTATATTGCTAACTAAATCATTCACAGTTGATCATCATAGAAAATTGCTGTTACTATGTACAATGATCTTGGTTCTGTTCATTATACTTTGTATCAATTCAAGTAAGTCTCCTAGGTTTTTCTGAAAACATCTTGCTCATCATTTCTTATAGCACAAAAATATTCTATCACAATCATTTACCATGACTTTTCCCACCATTCCCCAAATGATGAGCATCATCTAAATTTCAGAAAAAAAAAATAAAAAATTCACAAAAAGCTGTTATAAATATTTTTGTACTATAGGTCCTTTTCCTTTTCCTTTGAATCTCTTTGCGAGACAGACCTTCGAAGTGGTATTGCTAGGTCAAGAGTATGAACAATTTTATAGCCCCTTTGAGCATTGTTCCAAATTGCTCTCCAGAATAGTAGGATCAGTTCACAACTCCACCAATTGTGCGTTTCAGTCCCACTTTTCCCACATCCTCTCCAACATTTGTCATTTTCCTTTTCTGTCATATTACTCAACCTGACAGGGTTGTTTTAATTTGCATTTCTTTAATCAATAACAATTTAAGCATTTTTTCCTATAATCCTTTCCAACTCAAAAAAAAATCCAATTACTGTTTATGAACTGATAATGACCTTGAATACTGACACAATGTCACTGGCCCCGTACCCAAATTTCTCAAAATGATAATAGCAAGGCTGTAAGGTTGGCAAAGCAATGTATATATTTTCACTCATTTGATCACCACAAAAGTTCTGTGAAACAGATAATGTGAATATTATTATCCTTATTTAAAAAATGGGAAAATTAAGATGTGGAACAGATTCAATAATTTATTCATAGTCACACAGCTAATAAATGTTAAAAGGATGGTTTGAGCTCAGGGAATCTCCTAACTTCTGGTCCAATTCTATTTCTTCTCCATCATGCTGCTTCTCTTATTAGGACTTCAGAGGCAACATCATCCTGGCAAGTGCTTTTGTGAAAGGTGGAAGTATCTGCTATTATTTATCAAACCACATCAAAGGACAAAAGAAATGCCTGAAGACTGGGAGAGGTAAAGTAGTGTATCATTCGTATTTGTAATAGACAATATAATTTTAAGAGGCTAACCTTGCAGAGAGCAGACCAGTATATTTGCCAATAATAGTCTTGATTTTAAAAAACCAAGAAGTCAGTGGCAGCTAGTTGTTTTTCACTTGTGTTTGCCTCTTTGTGACCCCATTTGGGGTTTTCTTGGCAAAGATAATGGAGCGGTTTGCCCTATCTTTCTCCAGCTCATTTTACAGATGAGGAAACAGGCAAATGAATTAAATGATTTGTCCAGGGTTATACAGCTATTAAGTGTCTGAGGCCAGATTTGAACTTAGGAAGATGAGCCTTCCTGACTCCTGGCCTGGCACTCTGTCCACTATAGCTGTCCACTTAACTGTCCAATAGTAGCTTAGTCATAGATTATCACGAATTGAAAAGAACTGTGGTTTACTGTGAACTACAAAGAAAATACATATCAAAAATGATTTTTTTCTTAAAAAGCTAATAATATATTTGAGCTATTACAATTAATAGCTCCTGAAAATATTAACAATTTAATTGGTGATTAACAATTGCTAACATTTATCTGGCACCTACTATGTGCCAGGCACCATACTAAAAGCCTTTGATAAATATTATCTCATTTTAACAACTTTGGGAGGTAGGTGCTGTTATTATCCTCATTTTTACAGATGAGTAAATTTAAGTAAACAAAGTTTAACTCAGTGATTTGTTCACGGTCACACAGTTGGTTAAGTACGTGAAGCTAGATTTGAGCTCTGGTGTTCCTGGCTCCAGACCTGATGCCATTGAACCACCTAGCTGCCTTCTCTTCTGGTGCTGGTTAGGATCCCATTTTGAAACTGAGTTCAGATTTTAAGAGGGATATAATAAACCCAGAGGAAAACATAACAGTGCTTGAAATTTACTTCCTGCTCACCTCTGCTCTTCTACTCCCTAGTTTCCCTCAAGGCTCAACTCAAGCGTCACTTCTTACATTAGGTCTTTTTTGAATCCCCACCAACAAATTCACATTATTTTCATTTTTTCCCCTGAGGCAATTGGAGTTCAGTGACTTGCCCAGGGTCACACAGCTAGGAAGTGTTAAGTGTCTGAGGCCGGATTTGAACCCAGGTCCTCTTGACTTCAGAGCTGGTGCTTTATCCACTGTCCCCCCACATTACTTTTAATATATTTTGCATCTGTTATATGTGTAAAAAATTTTTTCTGTGCGATAGGACATCAGATTCTTGAAAGCAAGGATCATTTACTTTTTGTGATGGTATTCCTAGACCTACCCCTATGTGTTTTGTACCACTAGGTATAAAATAAAGCTTGTTGAAATGAATCTCCAATAGAAAAGGCCAGATAATTCAAAGCAAAAACATTCCCTTTTCCCATCAGGATACTTAGTTTACAATGTGCCCACAGGGTTCAAACAAAATTTGTTTTTCTCACCCTCATGACAACATTTTAAAGCCAGTTTTACAGGTTGAAAAATATTGGATTGCCACTTATATGGCAGGTAGGTATTCGCCTGAAGCCTAAGGATCTCGAAGGAAGACCTTGCAACATAAACACAGGATGCCTGGACAAGAATTCTTTGATGGATACTTACCTGATGACTGTTGGATAAAGCTCTGATGTATAGATGTAAACAATGTTAAAAGCAGCACTGATGGTCAGTTTTCCTAGTAAAGACAAAGAATGGCTGTTCACCATTGCAAATACGCCTGTGTCTGGAAAAGAAAAAGCAACCCAATGTAGGAGATTATTAGTAGAGATGAAAATTCTCTTTTGAAGTTCACAATAATTTAGGAAAAGAATAGAAGGCTTTCAAGTCAATGTCAAGGAGGAGGATGGTCTTTAATTTAGGGAGAAGACTCATAAATCAAGTCGTGGACATTGCCTGCCTTCCAGTTGTATGCATTATAGCTTGTCCAGAGCAGCAGTTATTAAATGTGTTCAGGTTCTAGTTACTTCTGATCAACAGAAATAACCACCTGCAACCTCCTTAGAAGTTGTCAATTAAGATCATGAAGAACAAAAGTATTAAATCTGAGAGGGAACTAACTTGTGCCTTCTTCATACCTTGTTATATACTTAAGAATGCTAAAAGAATTGCAATGTCACATTTGGAAGGGAAGGGAAAGAAAGGTGGGAGAAGGATAAATATTTATACAGCATCTATAAAACACTATAAAATATCTTGCTGTTGTTCATTTTAAGTCTTGTCTAATTCTTTTTGTCCCCACTTGGGGTTTTCCTGGAAAAGATACTGGAGTAGTTTATCATTTCCTTCTCCAGTTCATTTTTACTGATGAGGAAATGGAGGCAAACAGTGCTTGAGATTAAATCTGAATTCAGACCCAGCATGGTACTTACATAGAGACTATAACATTTCAGGAGGAGATGTTAATAATCATAATAATAGCTATAATTTATATAGCACTTATTACATGCTAAGCCCTGTGCTTTAAGATAGCTTTTAACAAATATCTCATTTGATCTTCACGACAATCTTGAGCTATAGGAACTCATTTTATAATCTCCATTTTATAAATGAGAAAAATGTGGCAGAAGAGATTAAGTTATTTGCCCAGAGTCATCCAGATAGTAAACAGCTAGGCTGGATTTGAATGGTTTGCTGACCCTAGGCCTACTGCCCCATACCCCACCATTAGTTGCCTCAGGAGACTACCTGCCCAAGAAAAATCTCCCTATAACTCTCCCATCCAATCGTTATGCAACTTTTGCTTCATACAAAAGATTCCAGTTGGGAGGAGGTGGGGACGACTTATCATTTCCCTGGAGGGTCTATTTTAATGCATTCAGTAACTACCATTATGGAAAACTCCAAAAAGAAAGTTTTCAATTCAAAGTCCTTGGCAGTATCAAATGATTTAATATCAGAAAAAGATATAATTTTATCAGTGGAAATCAGACATTTAAGAAGATGAATTACCATCTGCCTTGTCTTGTACCATAAGGACCAATGGACCCTTTGATTTTTCTTGCAGCTGAGGCTCCCATAGTCAAATGTGAATTCCTTGGAGTAGATTATCTTATTTTTCTTTCTTGGGCACATTACTTAGCTTAGTGCCTGGCACATTGTGGATGTTTTGAAAATGCTACTGTTGTTGCTCTATTATTTTCAGTCATGTCTGTCTTTGGGACCCCTTTTAGGGTTTTCTTGTCAAAGATACTGGAGGGGTTTGACATTTCATATTTCACAGATGAGGAAACTGAAGCAAACAGGATCACACAGAAAGTGTCTGTAAGGAATGACCAGCAGGATGAATACAGAGAGGACTGGCGAGACTTATATGAACTGATGCTAAGTAAAATGAGCAGAACCAGGAGATCATTATATTCAACAATGATACTGTTTGAGGATGTATTCTGGTGGAAGTGGACCTCTTCGATAAAGAGAGCTAATTCAGTTTCAATTGATCAAAGATGGGCAGAAGCAGCTACACCCAAAGAAAGAACACTGAGAAATGAATGTAAACTATTTGCATTTTTGTTTTTCTTCCTGGGTTATTTTTACCTCCTGAATACAATTCTTCCTGTGCAACAAGAGAACTGTTCGGTTCTGCACACATATATTGTATCTAGGATATACTGTAACCTATTTAACATGTAAAGGACTGCTTGCCATCTGGGGGAGGGGGAGGAGGGAGGGGAAAAATCAGAACAGAAGTGAATGCAAGGGATAATGCTGTAAAAAATTACCCTGGCATGGGTTCTATCAATAAAAAGTTATTATTAAAAAAAAAAGAAAGTCAAAAAGTCATGAATATTTAAAATGAAAAAAAAAAAAAGAAAGTGTCTGAGGCCATATTTGAACTCATGAAAATGAATCTTCCTGACTCCAAACCAACACTCTATCCACTGCACTGCCTAGTGGCCCTAGTTATTATTAATGCTTTCTCTTGAAGCCTTCTTTAACTAATCTTGCTCACTATGATAACTTCTGTATACTTGTGATCCCATAAACGAATATATACAATATATTCAATATATACAATATATTATATATGAATATAACAATTTGCACTACAGAAAATCATCAGTTTTGATAGTCTGTTTTGTTATTGCTTACATGAAATTTTAATTTGGTTTTTAGCTTAAATTCCATGCTTTGGGAGCTGGATTATATCCTTTATTTTTTAAAGTTCTCTCAAGATCACTCATAGAAATTAGGAGGAGGTCCTCAGCAACTATTTATTAATTATCTGAGATTAGAATGACAAAAATTGTTCTTGATCTCAAGGAACTTATAATTAATGCTTTATACTTCTCTGTATCCTCCACAATACTTAGTCTGCAGGACATGCTCATCACCACTATTCATCCAATGAATGGTGAGATGGATGCCAGTGAGGGTCATCTTAGGGAAAGAAACTATGGTTCCACTGATTCCTGATTTTTAGGTTGGGAAAGAAGACAAGGCCTTCAAAGAAAGGCTTGCTTCCAGGAATCACAGTCACCATGGCATCTCATCAGGCGCCACCTTCTCTGCTTGGTTCTGAAATCAATTCTCATTTATTTTCAAGCTTGGATGGGTCAAACTCTGCCAACTGGGGCCATGTCTTCTCCTCTTGCCAAATTACCTGGAAAAGAATCTAAGCTCTCGCTTTGCATGCTTTGTGGGGAAAAAAACAACATCCCACAAAATCCACTATGAGGAATTCATTGAACAAGCAATGGCTCATGTTTTTTGGCCGTTCTCAAGAGTATTTGATCAGGCTTTAAACTGGTTTTTTTTTCCTAAGCTAAAAAGAGAACAGATCAACTTTATCTATTATTTCTAAAAACTTTAAGTCAGTACAATGATTTGGGGCAGCAGGGTAGCCCAGATCAGTGTGTTCCTTACTGGGTTCTAGAAATGATCTTTGGAAACGATGTACTATGAAGTCTTCCAGACAGCATCAGTAAGGAGGCACTGTATATCTTTGGCAACATGTGGACTCTTAAGCAAAATCCTTACTAAAAAATAGCATCAAAATATCTCCAATAGGACCCACATCATAATAGTTAAGTCGAGAAAAGGTCTGTTACATATGACATTTGGGAACAGTAAGCTGAAATCAGTAGCAGTATGCTAGAATTATAATCACAAAGATTTACAGCAAGGAAGGACCTCAGAGACCATTAAAACCATCCCCCTCGTTTTACAGAAGAAGGGCAATCTCCTGGCATTCTTGAATGGATATTATTTAGTATGACTCTCCCCCTGCCATCTACATTCATAATCTGGGCTTGGTGGTAACACAATCTGGGGCTAGGAGTATTTTGTACTTCTCCCCCAGGCTTGCTTCCTTTAATTTCTCAGCTTCATTTTTCACCTGCAAATGAAGTCCTTGATGTTAGCAGCAACTTGTGGCTCTAAAATTGTGACCTAGAACTTTGAATTTTCAGAACTCCTCTTTGGGAGCTGTTAACAGAGTCCATTTTACAAAGCAAGCACTAAAATAAAGTTCAATGCTTTTTACCAGAACCACCTGACTCAAGTTGATTCCTTACCTTACTTCCTAGACTTGACATCAAATAGCTTCTGATCATATGCACACATAAAATCCACTCTGTTACCAGTGAGAATATTCCAAAGAAAATTGTGCTGAAGGTCTGAAGGCAATTCTCCAAATGAGCTATAATCACTGCATTAAATGCTTAAGCTCTTAGAGAAATTACTTTGAAGGTGGCAATGTTTGGATGTCTAGCAAGCACTAGAATGTTAATTCTATAGTCATCCTTCACATAGTATGGCAGGTATGAGGTTTCTGTTTCTGAAGTGACCAGAAAAAAATCAGGACCCAGAAAGGCAGGTGGGTAGGGAAGGTCTGGCATGATAATAAAGCTAATTTTTTAGTGGAAGAACCATTTTATATTTGTTTTTTTTTAAGTGGTATTGAAATTTGGAAAAGCAAGTTCTTAATGGTAAGACTGGACAAAAATCAGGTGAAACTCATTGCAAAGGCAAGATTCACACATTTTTCAACCAGGGAAAGCAAAAGTGAATATTTTACAGTGGTTCAAATCTTCTGTGACTTCAGATGAGAGAGTTAAGAGGGAAAGATGGAGGGAAAAAAAAGGTAGAAAATCCTTAGGAGTGGGAATGTTGGAACCAAACTGGTTCATTACCCATGAAAGGGTAATGGACAATATGAAATGAATTACCTTATTGGATCTGCCACCATTAGGAAATAACCAGAGAGGAAGTAGGCTTTAAAAAAAAAGCTGGCTAGAGTTTGACAGAACAGAACGTACTCTCTAAAAAATATCTCTTATGCACATATTAAGATCAGATATTATTCCTTTAAAGATGAGGTAATAAAGAACTTTGACAATCCTGATCATTTATGAAGTAAGTCGTAAAACTGGAGATGTATACTTGCCAAAGGTAACTATCACTGTCAGATAAATCCAGTTCTGAGTGCATATGAGAGAAACATGGTAAGAGTTTCCTGTTTCAAAAAAAGGTTCAGGAAACCCTTCTGAAATAAATGGAAAATGATAAGTGAGATGATCACAGGTCTAGACTTGGAGGCAGGAATTTGAATGAGTTTTTGCTCTTGCTTTTGGGGGGATAACATGGATGAGTTCAGAAAGGACCATTGTATAAAGATCCAGGGGGTTAGAATCACAAAGATTTAATAAGGTAAACACTAGCTAATAAGAGAATAAGATGTAACATAAATGAATAAGGGGAGAAAAGGGAGGCTTATGGCGTTTGAATAGAAAGGTCCTAAGTTTAGGAGAATTTAAACAGCCAGCTGATAGGCTTAATAAATATTTATTGACTTGACTTAGATACAATCATATTGAGAGGGTTATGTAAACATTTTCATTACATATTTAAACCAAAAACAACTTAAGTGTCTGTTGTATGCTTGATACTGGGGGACTGAGTGAAATCTGGTTAAGGCATTCTGGTTCATTCTGCATCTATGTAGGGAAGTCTCCTTTTAATCAAAATTAATTTAAATCAATGATCATGGGCAGGATAAATGAGAACGATAGAAGGGCCATCTTCTGATATTTTACTCTCCTTTTTTCTAACAGTTCCTGGGCACTGGGAGGAAAAACAAAAGGTCAAGGATGTGAGAAACACCTGCATGTTATAACTTAAAAATCTACCAAAAAATTGGAAGTATGAAAATACCTGAACAGATGAATTCTAGAATAGACTTTTGGTCCTGTTATTTTTTTTAACTAAAATTTAAAAAAAACACAAATCATTTAATAATAACAAAACTATGACAAATCCACCCAACGAGAAAGTTATTCTGGAGATTTAAATCAGAAAGCCTTAGAATCATTATTATTTTGGTAAACAGCCAATGAATAGTTTCATTTTAGAAACTGCAAAGAAAGAATACATGGTCTCTAACCTCAAGTAGTTTACAATTAGGACTCAGACATCCCACCATACCCCGGGCAGTAGTTATTTCCCCAAAAGACAACTGAAGGAATATATTTTCATCTTTCATTTTTCATTTTGTGGCTAGGTGGCGCCATGGTGCACAAAACCCTGAGTCCAGAATCAAGAAATCAGGAGTTCAAATAGTCTCATTTACCTTAGTTTTCTCATTTGTAAAATGGGAATAATAATAAAAAACTATCTTCCAGAGTTGTTGTGAGGATAAAATGAGATGACACTTGTTAAAAGCACTTAGCACAGTGCCCGGCACATAGTAAGCACTATATAACTGTTATTAATTACTATTTTTATTTTTATTTCACCCATGAAGAAAGAACCAAGATTAGAGCTGACATTTAAATAGTTTTTTCCATAGCGGCTACAGCTTTGTTCTAAATCAGATTCCTGGAATCCAGCACAGTGTCTGGTGTATAGAATAGTATCAGACGAGTGGAAAGATTAATAAATTCAACCTCTTCATTTTTACAGTGAGCTCCAGACAGATTAAGTGACTTTACCAGGCTGACATAGCTGATGTTTAAGGTGGGCTCCGTCCAACACTCTCCTGTACCACAGATGCTTATTGATTGAGATCTTGCCTGGGCCTTCTCGTAGCCAAAATTATATACACCCAAGAGCTGGCTGCTTCGGATTAGGGGTGTGATTCTATGGCCACAAAACAGAGATTTTCTCTGTGGGAAGTTAACGGTTACTTATCACGATCCAATTAGCAAATCTGGCCTCACTAGTATGATGTTCTAGCCACCCAGATGGTAGCTTAATAGCCTGAAAGAATTAATAATGCTCTGCTCAAAGTTCATTATTCACCCAAAGAACAGCTGTCTCACCGAGAAGGATCTGGTCTATTATATTGTACACAATTGCTAAAGAATACCCTGTCACAGAAATGAAGTGTGACATATGGTAGACTCTTCCAGGCTAAGATCCACCATTATCCAAATGCTAACCAAAAAACCTGGCGAGAAAAATAAAAACAATGCACCTTTTTTTTCAGGAAGAAACATGACAATAAGACAGGCCAGTCCTCCAAGGCACAGGAAAACTGCTAAGGTCCGCTTGCGACCAAACCTAAAGAAATCAAAATAAATGAGACAGTCTTATTATCTCCCAAATCCAAATGTTCTCCCATCCCTTGGTTTCACTGCATGTATACATGTATTCATACACATAATTATATATACATATATCTACAATACACAGAGATGTGCCTTTCTTATTCAATACGATGGTAACTGAAGATAACTTGGATTCAATATTAAAAAAAAAAGTCAAGTCAAGGAACATTTGCTAGCTGACAAGTACAAATGAAGGCAGGCCATTAATGAGCCAGCAGAAGATGTAGCTGGAATAAATGTTGTCTTAATTGATATTGATTTTGGTAACAGGTATCACACTGCCAATACTGCTAAGATGGTCAATCACCAGTTTCCCATGGGTGTGCCATTGAATTGGACAGGCACGAAGTTTTCAGAACAAATCCTTAAACATGCAGCAAAAAGCTATTACAGATTTAGTTTAGTTAACTGGTGGTGTGATCGGCCGATTCAGCCCAAACAAAGGATGTTTATTGTTTGATAAACTTTGTAAGATAGTGGCCAGTGTGGTGACACTATGCCAAATGTTCTTAACTTGGGAGACCCCTCAGGGGCTCCATTGATAAATTTCAGGTCATTGAACTTGGATGGAAAAATATATATACATATATGTGCATATATATAAATATATATTTCATCAATCTCATATTTAAAATTAACATTTTTTTGATGACTTAAAAAGCATTATCTGTGAAGGTAGCTATAGGTGGATTACTTGTCTAGGGGAGAGAGAAAAATTTGGAAAACAAGGTTTTACAAGGATAAATGCTGAAAATTATCTTTGCATGTATTTTAGACATAAAAATCTATTGTTAAAAATTTTTTTTAAAAGAAATTAAAAACATGAGGGGACTTTCAATGAACCTCCTAAGCCATGGATTTTTTCATTCCTAATACAGAGGTTATAATACCTGTGGGATTGTTGTAAAGTCCAAATGAGATAATGTATGTAAAGAATTTTGCAAAACTACAAAAGTCACAGTTATTATTATTATCATCATTATCATTATTATTAAAACATTTATCTTAGATACAAGTTCTTCATATACAAGTGAAACAGTCCTAAGTTAGGAATTCATTTGACAATAAAGTAAATTCAGAGAAGAAACTTCCTTCAGTAAAAATTTAAATAA
Organism: Antechinus flavipes; assembly: GCF_016432865.1. Lineage (NCBI taxonomy): Eukaryota > Metazoa > Chordata > Mammalia > Dasyuromorphia > Dasyuridae > Antechinus > Antechinus flavipes. Next base: position 47,203,846 of record NC_067401.1, read on the forward strand.
TCTATATAATTTAGGCCTAAATCCTATAACAATTTATTTATCTTTTATTTCAACTTTCCCAAACATAAAAAGCTTAGAAGAAAAAAAAGAGTGAACATATTTGCAATAATGTTCACAGAGACACATTATTTGTAGAAATCCTCACTCAGAACCTATTAAGTTTTGCTTTCTTCTCAATTATAAGGAGCCCTGTTATCTGCTATCCAAGCCTATAATAAATATGAGCTGCAAAAAATAGTAGGGACTGTTTAAATTGCACACAATGGAAGCAAGCAAGACATTACAACTGACAGCAAAGAGAGATAACAAAAAAAAAAAAAAAAAACCCAGAGTCCTCCTTCACGCCCAATATCTGAACAGTGTGAGGTCATTTAGTAGAGGGGTAAGCAGGTGTACACATCTCAACAGTCTCTAAGGGCATCAGCCCAATACAATTAATACTCCAAAAACCATATTCTAGTCAGTCTTACGTTCAGGGGCAGGTTATGTGTGCTCCATTTTAACAGAGATGTGTTTGTAATTTCACAAAAACAATCAAAACAAAACAAGTTTTGCCTCTTAAAGGGTAAAGCTTTGGTTATGAGGAACATTTGCCTTTATTGGAAGGGCTCATTTTCTCAAAGATGCCAGACAAGTGAGGTGTCTGTGTGAGTTCTTAAATTAAGATTCACTGGGGAAATAAGAGCATATTACAAGTAATCATCACGACTGGCATTGATTTTATGACTAACAGCAACTAAACAAACCAAAGAATATGGCAAAGCGGGATTGGGTGAAAAAAGTATCCACATGGATGAAAACACCCAAGAACAAAAAAGTACTATCTAAAGAATTGAAAACAGCTCTACATTTTCCCTTTTAAATGCATATTTACTGATATCTTTTGTTTTTATATAATGTGATTTCCCCCCGATTCCCTCACCCTCCCAGAGAGCAATCTCAAATAACAGCTTTGTATTTCCTACAATTCTGCAGTCACTTTCATTCATATTTGCCTTCTGCCCTCCCTACTGACGGTCACTATAATTCATCTATCAACTCTCTTGTATTTACCTTTTCTTGTCTGTCTATCCACTCACTATGTCTCCTTTCCACCTCTCAAGCCATGGGTACTTTCACTGACCTGGCTGTCTAAACTTCTGAAAATATGAAACTATATTGCACATCCTCGAGATAAGTTTCACATGGTAGCATGGGACTTCAAGTGAAAAAATTTGCTTTGCTATTCCAGCTCTGTCATAAACTACTTGTTTGTCTTGAAAAAACCACCGAGTCTCTCTGATTTTATTTCCTAAATTTGTGAGATGTTGACATTGGATCAGAGCCTCTTTGAGCCCTAACTTCTACAATCCAAATTTGAGGTCTAGTACCTCAGGAGTAATAACAGTACCTCACATTTATCTTGAAGGCTTACAAAGCAGTATAAGTATTATTATATTTTATAGATAAGGCAAGTGAGGCTCAAAGGGACAGAGTGACTTACTTTTTCAAGTTTTATATACTTTATTCCCTTCAATTCACTCCATGATGCAGTTCCATAAGCTAACCTGCAGTTTCTCAAATCCAACTCTTTATTCCCCATCTCAGTATCCATAGGTTCTCCCCCATAACTGGAAAGCTTTGTTCCCTCATCTCCACTTCTTGACTTCCTTTGAGACTAGACTCAAATTTTACCTCCCGCCAGAAACCATTCTCAATCCTCTGGAGTTACACATACTTCCCCTTTCAGATCACCTGCACTCTATTCTGGATACATCTTATATACAGCTACTTCTTGACAAGTCGTCTCCCTTATTGAGGATGAGGAATGATTTTTGTCTTTCTTTGTATCCCTAATATTTAATTCCATTCCTGGTGCATCTTGAGCGCTTTAATAAATGCTAAAAAGCATTTAAAATTTACCTTTTAGTTAAAACCTTTTAGTTAGTTTAGTTAAAAACCTACCTGACTTGCCTCAGATCAAATTAGTAAATTCTCAAAAATAATTCCAAATACAATTCTTCTGACTTCAAGTCAGGTGATTCTAGAGTCCAATGCATGTAGTCACCAATTATGGACTGACCAAAGGAGACTGTGGGTGTTCAACCTTAAAAATCTGGCTCAAAGACCATTAATAAAGATAACAGGTAGTCCATCCTTAGGAGATACCTTCCAGGGCCATCTACAAACATAAGTTACTACTTATGTTTTATCTATGTTTGATACCTTCAAAGTAAGAATTCTGTACATAGTAGGTGTTTAGTAAATATTTGTTAAATTCACTAAATGTCAGGATTCAATAGCTAGGGGATTTAAGAGCCCCATGGAAGCTCATCTCATGCTTCTCTGGGTAATGATCCAATGTAACTCTACTCTTCTCAGTAATTCAAGTGAGGATTTTGTTGGTTTGTGAAGACTGTGGGAAGCAAGTATAAGAGGTGGGCTAAATGGTTTGTGGGTTGTTTTACTGTGCTGGGTACCTGGCCAACTGCCATTGCCCAGCTCATTAAAGAACACAGCCCTGACTAAAAACAGACATCTGGCAGGGAGAGAATGAACAAATAATCCCACACTTGGAGCCAGCCCCACTGAGACCCCATTCTGCTCTTCCTCTAATTCCTCTGTGTTTTCTGGACCTGACTCGGCACTTTGGGGGACCAATTTTTGTCTCTTCTCTCTAGTGCTTCTGTACCATGACTGTCTCCCCCACTATTACTTTAGACTAAACTCTTTTGGCAAAACACCAGTGCTCAGAAGCCAACCAGACTCCCATGTTCTGCCTACTTATTACTGCTACTGTTCAAGTTTAGCTAAGTACCTGATTTTTAAGTGTTTTGTGGCCTGAAAGAACTTTGACTATACAGTCTGCTTGCTGGTTCAGAATCCATTCCATGGAAATGGTGAAGTGCAATGGAAAGAGCACTGGGCTCCAAGTCAAAAGAATGCAAAAAAAAAAAAAAATTGAAGGTTCAGCTCCAGCAATTACTAGGTATGTGGCCTTAGATAAAGTAGCTAGTGTTTCTGAACCTCAGCTCTTTCATCTATAAAGGGGAGATTAGCTCATCTATCTCAAATGAAAAGGGGCCTTCAAAGCCATCTCCTCTAGTTCTTTTTTTTTTTTATACTAGAGGGATCAGATAATACTTGCACTATCTACCTTAGGTGGCAGGTGATAGATAAAATGATTGGGGAAACATTCTTTCAAGCAATCAACTTATCAAGCAATGTGTGCCTACTATTAGAATTCTCCTGGCAAAAGTGCTCTGTAAGCCAAAAAATGCCAGATGGAGGCTAATTCTTCTTCTTAGTCAGAACACTTTGGAAATAAGGTATTCTAGTTAATTTGGTTTTTATTAACTATCTTAATTTTGTTTTAATTCACTTAGAGGTCAAATCTCTCTATAAAATTTACATTTTGGGGCTGCTCCTGATAAAGAGTTAAATAGCATCTCCCTTGGAGAGGGGGATGAGGGGAAAAGAAAGATGACATGTAACCAAATATAGGACCAGAAATTATTAGACTTGGTTTGAGCACAGGTTCTACAGCTTACTGACTTTGCAACCACAGGCAAGCTGCCAAACTTGATCTTGGATGGTCTTGCTTTCTATATAAAATGGGAATAATAATATCTACACTTCCTGCCTGAAAGGATTGTAATGAGAAAAGTCTTTTAAGTTTAAGTGACTTTTCAAGTGATACTTAAGTGTGAATTATGATGAAAGGTGTGGTAAAAATTCAAATGAAACTGTGATCAGTCTATATAATATCCATTAGGCATAGGTGGTGGCAACAGTCTTTTGGGGATGAAAATATGTATCTTTTCTCCTTCTTTGCAAAGAAGGTAGGCCATCGATGTGGAACACTGAAATTTTATTGGTACAGCTGATGTTTTGGTTATATTTGGTTAATTAATTCTCCTCTTTCTTATTAGGATGGCTCAATGAGTAGGGAAGAGGGAAGAGAAAGATTTAGAAGGTGATAGAAAAACAAAGAGCTGTCACTTTAAAGAGAAATCTAGTCCTCTCAGGTCCTTTTTGGGAGTTAAAAAAGGTTTCTGATTCCTTTAATCTTGTGCCGTTATATAAAGTTTTAAAAATACTATTTTAGGGGCAGCTAGGTGGCACAGTGGATAGAGTACCAGCCCTGAAACTAAGAGGATCTGAGTTCAAATCTGGCCTTAGACATTTAACATTTCCTAGCTGTGTGACCCTGGGCAAGTCAGTTAACCCCAATTGCTTCAACAAAATAAAATAAAATTAAAAAATAAAAATACTATATTATAAAATTTAAAAATATTTCCAGCTGTGGAATGCCAGGCCTATCTAGCAGAACTCTTCAGTCTACTGCACCATATTTAACCAAAAGGCATCAGATAATAACTTTCATTACTAGGCTAGATATATGCAAGTAAAATCTTCAAACATATCAACAAAGGCAAAAACACTATTAAGAAATGAATTTAGACTTTCCCATTAAAGAGGTTGAGATTATTTTGTCAAACTGGCAAACACTGGGTAACACACACACACACACACACACACACACACACACACACACAAATACACAACCAGGTGCACCAATCTCTGATTCTTTTATACTCACCATCTGTGGTTAATCAAATAGATACAGATAGGATAGGAGGGAATCTCTACCAGCCCCGACAGGGCCAGGTTGGCATAAATATTTCCACCCAGATCTCCTGCACTGAGGGTTAGGCCATAATAAACCAAGCTGCACACAAACCTGTAGAGAGGAAAAAATAAAGGGATGAGGAAAGGGGCAACTGGGGGGAAAAAACACATATAAGCAGGAATGTAATATCACATCAGACTACCAATCAAATACATTCACACCAGAATCCTGAATGAACTTGACCCTGAACATTTCACCATATAAGTCTTAAACTCTGGATAATTCCTATGGGAAATCATATTTGCTTAGGGTACAATTTTGAAGCAAAATAGAGATGAAGAAAATATATGCTTTTGAATAAAGGCAAATCTGATACCCCTGAGTGGATATTGCAGAGATGATCTGAGAAGATCTGAGCTCAATACAACAAGGGAAAATAGCTGTTTAAGCTGGAACGGGTCAAACACCTGCTTCTTGGAGGTTGTCAAGTTGAGGCTGGATGACTGACCATTTATGAAGTAAATGCTATAGAGAAAAATCTTTATTTCAAGGAATATTTGGATTAATACATTATTTAGGCCCGTTTCTATTCTCAGAACCTGTGATTTCTTCATTAAGCTATTAGGGAGAAAAGTCTCCCAGATATCATCAGTGTGACATACTTCCAGATATCATCAGTGAAACCCTTAATGTCTCCAAAGCTCTCAATACAGAAACACATTCATTTGTTTCTACTTTCTGTTTGATTCCATTTTCTTAAGTGTGGGAACCGTGATTTGTAAGAAAATGTGTCTATGGAAATAATATTGGTTTTGCTTCAGGAAATACATAGATCTGGAGAGTTGGGTCAAGATTATAATAGATTAATTTCAAAGTTGCACGGGAGCCAAGTTAAAAGTTCAATTCAATATAATCAGGGGAAGTGATAGAAATAAATGTGGTAGAAAAGATGAGGCAATTAAACCCCCAAGATACCATGGAGCAAGTTTTTTTTGAAGCTGTTGGGAGCCATAAATCTACATATAAAAACCAATTTAATCATCACTGCATTCTAAATATAACTCAGAATCTTTCTGTAACCTTTAGTATTATTTTCTCAGGCTACTATAGACCTATTAAAAAGTCATCCTATTTTCCACTTGTTAGATTTGTGATAATGGGAAAGTCATTTAACCTCTGGGTCACAGTTTCTTAACTGTAAAATGAGGTAGTGAGTTTAGATGGCCTCTGAGGTGTCCTCTAAGTTTAAAGGTATGATCTCATTAGATTTTGCATGAGCAGATATGAAAAATTCAGGTTGAATTTTACATCCCACTGTCACATTTAAATGGCACCTAGATGCCCAGAATACCTCAATAAGCTAAACCTCAAATAGGATTTTCTATTTTTGAAAAAATAAGTATACATGGAATAATCTCCCCTACTATTATAAAAGTAGGGGATTTTCAGGATATAAAATCTCTTAGCAGCAATGACATATTTTAAAATTTTCCACCTCAGAGAAAAAAAATTTAGGACAGGGCTAACAGGGCGATATAAAGAATATTGAAATCAGAAGACCCTATTTTGAATCTTACCTCTGACATTTAGGACATGTGTGACCTCGGGAAATTAATTTCTGTAACCTCTCTAGGCTATAATTTCCTCGTCTTTAAAATGAAGGGGCTAGTTTGTTTCTGACATGCATCCCAATTTTCAATTCATGAGTTATATATTTCCATGCTTCTTATATGCTGCAGGATTTAGAATTATTACTTTATTTCAAATTTTGTCTCTCCTGTTTAACATTTATTTGACATGGAACCTTTATGGACCTCAGTTTTTCATCTGTAAAATTAGCAGATGAATTAAATGGTCTCTAAAGTTGCTTCCAGTCTAAACTTGTGACCGTGAATAAGTGGTCCCCTCGGAGTCCCTAATACAGAGGCTCTTTGGGCAATAAATGCTGTTGTAAAAAGAGAGAAAAAGGAAGCAGTTGTCACTTTTATTCTTGGTAGAGCATTTGGATTTGTTTCTTCTACTTGCTATATTTGAGTGGCTATTTAATCCAATAATAGAGCTTTATTAAAGATCCACGGTAACGTACAAAGCACTTTTGGGGGATTTTGACATATATTATCTATTCTTCTATCTAGAATTATTCATAAAATGCTAGCCACATAAAGTCACCATTCTCATTTCAACATTGAACATGGAGGCCCCATCAAGCCATCCATGGCAGCCCATTTGAGCCATAGCCAGTCCAGTCTAATAATCCAAGCGAGACAGTTAAAAATGGCATGTTTGTATACCGTACCAGATGAAGCTTACTAAAGTTCAATAGAATAAAGGGAAGGGCTTTGCAAATCTTTATTTAACTGTGCCCTGGGTCACTACTAGCACAGGTGTGTACACATCATGCATGAGCTACCTGCCTCCCAGTAACCTGTAGACAGAAAGATGCCAAAAGTAGAGGACAAAGCAACAAAAACTAAGGGACAAGACTTGTTTCTCATGTAAACATTCTCGTGTTGATGAATGAGCTAAACATTTTCAGAAATAATGCAGACAGAACAGTTTTTCCAACAGATGTCTAGCAACTGGAGTCGTTGAGCATCAACAGCTCTTTAAAGGCAATACCCCAAACATGCAAGTACCAGATGAACATCATGATCAGAGTGTGCCCCAAGAGGATCCTGTAGCGGAAGAGGTCCAGGAAACTGCCAGTCTCTTTGGAGATCCCCTCTGCTGGAGGCATCAGGGAAAAAGTGCACTTGAGCTTCCGGTTCCTCTTGGCAATGAGGTAGAGGGCATCTTCTGCTTCTTGAAGTCGGCCCTGGGAGTATAACCATCGGGGGGACTCAGGAATGAATCTGGAAGAGATTTGAGAGCTATGTGTATATATATATATATATAATACTCTAATATATATTATATTACATAATATGATTATGTTGCATTATAATACAATATGATATAAATATCTGTACAAGACCTTTTAATTTAATATAATCATTACATTTTACATCTAACGTTGCTATCTCATTTTTTCATAAATTGTTTGTTTATCCACAAATTTCATAAGTAATATATTCCATATCCTTCTAATTTTCATGTGATATCTCTCTTTACATTTAGGGCATGTATAATTTTTGGCTTTATCTTGATAAATGGTGTAAGATATTGGTCTATGTGCAGTTTCTGCCATACTATTTTCTAATTTTGCTAACAATTTTTTAAACCAAATAATGAATTCTTATTCCCAAATCTTAGGTATTTATATTTGTCAAATACACAGTTATTATGTTTATTTGCAGCTGTGAATTATCTGTTCTGTTCTACCGATCTCTTTCCATTTCTTAGCCAGTACCAGACAGTTTGTTAATCATTGCTTTATAATATTGCTTAAAATTTGGTACTATTTTTATATTTTTAACAAATTATTTCCTTTTCTATTCTTGACTTTTTGTTCTTCTATATAAATTTTTATTATTTTTTTAATTTAGTAAAGTAATTTTTAGTAGTTTAATTGGGATAGCATTGAACAAATAAATTAGTTTGGTAAAATTGTCATTTTTATCATATTGGCTCTACCTACCCATGAACAATTAATATCTCCCCAATTATTTAAAACTTATTAAATTTATTTGTATAAAAGTTTTTTATTAAAGTTTATTAAATTTTTTGTATGAAAAACCTTTTTAAAAATAATTTTGTTTATATAGCACCAGGTTAAATTAAAAATTTTAAAATATCTAACAATTATATTATATTAACATATATAATATATAAGCACATGTTTAAATATACAAACTTGAGCTAGATTACCGATTAAAAATAGATAAATTAAAGATTATTATAGACTCATAGATGGGCCTCAGCCATCCCTGGCCATCTTCTTTTCAGCTGTCTCCTTCTTCCCTGCCCCTATTCTGCTGCCACTTTCCAGTTCTGGAACCATAATCAAATCATCACAAACATTGCTACTGGAAAGCAGCCTTTACTAAGCATCCCTAAAATCTTCAAAGGAAAAGTCCTTTGCCTGGCCACTTCCATTTCTCCCACCTTGTGTTGTTTCCTTCATAAGAACAAAGCTTCCTAAATGTAGGGACTGTTGTTTCTCATAGCTTGGCAAGGTGCATGGAGTATAGTAAATGCATATTAAATGCTTTTTTTTTTGTTTGTTTATTCATCAAGCACCTATTATTTTCCAAGGGCCATGTTAGATGGTAGGGATATAAAGATAGCAATGATGGTGGTGGAATGGTGATAGTAGTATTGGTGGAATAAATTGAGTGCTAGGTTTGGAGTCAAGAGAGAACCTTAGTTTAAACTCCCAACTCACAGTTATTTACTGGGTGATAGTATTAATTTCTCTGAGCCTCAGGTTTATCAACTGCAAAAATGATGGAGCTGAACTAGATTCTTAGTCTCTTCCCACCTAAATCTATGAAGCTTTGAAACTGCCCTTCAAAGCTTAGATTTCTCTAGGATGTATCTATTCTCTATTTGGTATTTAGAGATTTCAAACCTGGTCCCTTCCTGCTTTATTCTGGCTTATTCTTCCAGTTGGGCCAAAACTGCCTTCTAGCTATTACTTATAGTTTCACTTCACCTTCCAATTCTGTAACATAACTCTCATACTGGCCATTTCCCCATGCCTAGAATGCAACTCTCTTCAATTCTATCAATGACATATCTGATTTCTTTCAAATTTCAGATGGAGCATCAACTTCTTTAAAAAGCCTTTTGTTAGTGCTGTGGATGCTAGTATCTTTTCCCTAAGTTGACCCTGAATCTACTTGGTATATGCTTTCTATATATACACATACACATATATATATACATATATACAGACACATATATATTATTTTTGCACGTTGCTTCTCTTATTAGAATGCAAAGGACAATTTTGTTTTGGTTGGTGTATCTCTAACATAAAACATGGTGTCTGAAACTGAATAAATGCTTGTTGATTGACCATCCCTCAGCGCTTTCTAGTTATGTGTTCCTAGACAAATCACTTCACTTATGTAGTCATCAGTTTTCTCACTGGTAAAAATAAAGGTGTTAGAATCTATGACCTCTAATCTAGGTCCATTTCTATTATAAATCTATTATATTCTGGTCCTATGTTAGAATCCCACATAAAATATATAAAAATCAAACAAAAATCAAGCCATTCCTACAGAGAAGTATTATGTAGTGAGTGAACCCAAAGGTATATGAATTTATCAAGAGAAATTAGGACTATGTTTGCAAAATGAGAATGAAAAGTTTTTTTAAAAATTAAAAATCAAATTGATGATTTAAAAATATATATATAAAAGTTTTAATGTTTAAAATATGTTATGGGTTAAGATTGGAAATCTCAAAAACAACCTAGTTATTATATAGTTTCTATGTCAATTTATCATAAAACAAAGAATCAGAAACATTTCAATTAAGCAACATTATAGAATGGCGCAGAAATGATATAGTTAGTGTAGGTATCAGATAAATATGATATATAAATTCCCTGAAGCCACATTAGGGAGTGAATATCTTGACTAGCTACATATGTTCCAATGAAAAAAAGTAAAGAAGAAGAGGAGGGAAAGAAAGAAGAAAGAAGGGAAGAAGGGAAGGGAGGAAGAAGGAAAGGAAGAGAGGAAGGGATGGAGAAAGGAGGGAAGAAAAGAAAGGAGAAAGGAGGGAAGAAAAGAAAGAAGAAAGGAGGGATGGGGAAGGAAAGAAGGAAGGAAAAAGGGAAGAAGAAAGGAAAGAAGGAGTAAAGATACTCATCAAGCAAGATTATTCCTACACTATATAGACCAAAGGAATCCTTAATTTTATCATATCTTGGTCACTGTTAACCATTTTTTCTTTCTCATCTTAAATGTGTACTTAAAAAAAATCTATTAGTAGCTAGGAACAGTAAGGAAAATCTTCAAAGAGGCAGATTTAGGCTTGGTAAAAAGAAACATTTTCTTTACAATTAGAGCTCTGCAGAAGCAGAATAAGCCAAAAGTAATGTTTTTCTATATGGAGATCACTCAGCAAAGACTAGATGACCACGTGTCAAGTGAATTTATTGCATTTTTCAGGTACAAGTAAGACCTGGTAGTCCCTTTCTAATTTGAAATTATATGATTCTGTTATTCTATTAAAATGAATGCTTTTAAAATATACCTATAATGGATAGAATGCTACCATTCTCACCAACATTTTGTACACAACCATGAGAAAGTCACCTCCAAGCAAATCTCTAAGATTACAAATTTTAGTCAATGCTAATCTATATTGGTAGATGGAGTTTCTGCACAAGGAATTCCATAAGCCAATGAAATTCTGGACATTATGCTCCTTCCTATAGCCCCTTCATGACGCCTTAAACACTTTATCTTTTAGTCTCAACTCAAGAATAAACTTGATGGCACTCTTCAAAGACAAGTTGAGGAAGGGATACAGAAATGTTACTGTTAACTAATCACAATAAGAAAGCATATCTGGATCCTATTTGGAGCTCTAAAAATAATAATATTCTACTTTGATGGTATATATGCTTAGATTTCTTTGTATAGGTGAAATTTGGATGGATAGAATTTATCAGAAATTCATCATACCTTTTTTTTTTAAAGGTTATCAAAGAAGGTTTTTTCTTTGTTTTTCTTTTCATTACTCCTTTTTAGAAATCTCTGTGACTTTTAGGAAGGACACTGGACAGATACTACTACTATGGAATTTGGAAACTTAATGGTTGAGTCACTCAGTCAATAATCATCTACAAAGTACCCACTTTCTATAGATATATAAAAGATGCTGTGGGGGAAGGTAGTGGAAATAAAAGGTCTGCTCCCTGCCCTTGAAAACTTTTACTACTTAATCAGAATATTAATTAATAGAGCTTAAAAAAACTGAAAATAAAGGAGACAAGGGTAAAAAAGAGGACTCATAAAATCATAGGATCATTTATTTAAAGCTGGAAGTTATCTAGTCTAACACTTTTATTATACAGATGAAGAAACAGAGGCCTAAGGAAGTTAATATCAAATAGTATTAGTATTAAATATTAGTAAGTAGCAAAGATGGCAATCTGAACGTGGGGCCTGTGACTCAAGAACTGCAGTAGTAGATTTATGAGCATTGGCGATCTCATTCATTGTTCCATGAGTACTGTTTATTATAATTGCTGCTCAAGGCCAATCCCAAGAAAAAAGGCATGCTAAAAAGACCCTTATGATTATATTGTCTTGTTTGTAGATGGAGTTACCTGTCTTTCAGTGGCCCAACTATCCCTACCTAAACTGGGGCATTCCATGAGACAAGGCTAATACTTGAACTATCTATCTTGTTGAATTGTTTTGGGGAATCAAATGAGCCAGTGTATTTATTCAAAGTGCTTTATAACTTTAAAATGAAACATTATTCAAGACCAATCAAAATGGCCATTCCTCCATGAAATAAAGTTATTTGCACTTCCCACAAAGCAATAAGTAAAACAATGAAATATGGAGAACATTTATGAAGAAATCTGAGTGTGTGAGAAGGTCAAATGAGTTTTTGCTTGTGCAATAGCATTTTCACCTGCTTCCTTGATGTTAGGGGCAACATTTCTAATGGCCTGGAGGAAATAAATGATTGTTTTCTATACTGGTGAAAGGAATGGTCTCTAAATAATTATCATGTTAAAAGTGTGACCTAGGGCCAAGTCACCAAACCCCTCTGGACCTTATTTCCTCATTTGTAAAACGGGCAGATTGGACTAGTTATACTTAAGGTATGTCTGAGTTATGACTAAGTAATTTTGTTATTATAAAAATAAATTACAGGATTCTAGAAAAACAACCACTTGGGAAGCAAAACCTTGATCAGAGTATTGAGTCATTTAAGAGAGTTTGTAAGGAGAAAAGTGGGAAGGATTGGTAGCTGAACCCAGAAAAAAAAATCATCATTTATTGGTCTACCCAGAGAAGGTCAAGATGACCTTGTAATGCCAAGATGAAAAACAGAGAACGACAATGGGGAAAGGAGATTGAATATAGGAAAATGGCATAGATCTTCTAAATGTATGTAGATTCTAGAAGAAATTGACCCCAAATACTGCCTAATGTGGTAGAAAGAACCCCAAAATTGGAGTATGATGACCTAGATATAAATCACAGACTCTTTCCATCTCTCCAACCTCACTATATTACCTCACTATTAGACTTCCTATATCTCAGCTTCATCACTGCCTACCATTTGGGCATTTCATGAACAAGGCAAATACTTGGAGCAGAACTGTTTTGGGTAATTAATTTAGCCAATATAAACAAAATACTTTATAGCCTTAAAGCTCAATATAAATGCCAATTCTTGTTAGGTTGGGACAAGAGACAAAACAGTTAGACTGGCAGGATGAGCCTATCAACTGTATAATAAATATGCTTCAGGCAAACTGAAAGAGATCTGGGTCTGGGTCAAGAGTAAGTGATGAAATTTGAAGAATTCCTTGAAAATACTCCATCCAAAAATCCAAAAAAACAAGGATCAGTGGGAGAAGTCCTGAAATCTGGGCTCATAGATCTGGAATGAGAAGAAATTTCATAGGCTAAATCCAAGCCTGTTATTTTTACAGATGAGAAAATTGAGGTTTGAAGTTAAGTGACTGGCCTTTTTGGTGAGCAGTTCCATCACTGGAGGGTTGTGAACCCAGGTCTAGAGCCAAGGATCTTTCTATTATACCAAGCCTGAAGGCCAGATAATACAAAATGAAGATGGAACTTCCAAAGGGATTTGGAATCATATTTGGAGTCAAAGGGCCTGGCTGTCAGAAAGGTCCTGGTAACATAATCTAACATCCAAAGAAAGAATTTTTAGAGGCACCAGAGGAAAATGTCTACAGAACTAGAAGCCTCAGGTCCAGAGAAAAGACTAGGAGATCAGTTCCAGAAGCCCTGAGAAATCTAGTAGCTTTATCAAATCAAACTAATTTAAGCAAGTAAAGAGCCTAGATTAATGCCTCAGAAAAGTAGAACTTATTCAATGGACTGGAGACTGGGATAGAGGGGATGACTAAAAAATAAAACTAGCTTTTGTTCTATTCACATGTACTTAATACAAGAGAAAGGGGTTAGCTTTTAAGGCTTTCATAACTTTAATCACTTCCTCAATACTTATGAAAGGGTTAAAAAACACACATACAATTCCTTACTATACCTTAGTGAAAGCAAGATATAGGAAAAGTGGGGAATAATGCATAATAATTATAATGATAACTAACATTCATAGAGTGCTTACCATGTGCCAGTCACTGTGCTAAGTACTCTACTCATTTGATCCTCACAACAACCCTGGGAGGTAGGTGTTAGACCATTTTAAAATGAAGAAATAGAGACAGGAATAAATTAAGTATCTTGCCTAAGATCACACAGCTAGTAAGTGTCTGAAGGCATATTTGAACTCAGGTCTTCTGACTCTAGCCCTGGTGCTCTAACTACTGGGCTACCCATCTATGTTCTCTACCACAAGAAGCCAAGAGAAAGGATTCCAAGATTAGAGAAAAAGCAGTGACAGTAACAACCAAGACAGGGACTCAGGGAGGTCAAGATGTGAGAATTGTGAGTAGAAGAAAATGGGAATGTGGAAGCAGTAAGAACTGACTAGACCAAGTGCATTAGAACCTACTCTATGTCATCCTTTTTTTTTTTTTTTGTCCTCAAGTTTACTTCCTTAGCTCATCTCACATCCATCCCTTTCTTTACACCCAAATAGCCATCACTCTAAATCCGTAGCTCAGGTTCATATTATCTGCTCCTCTGAGCTACCAAAACAGCCCCCTAATTAGTCTCACTCCTTCTAGTTTCTCACATATGTAATCTACACAATTTCCAAAATAATCTCCTCCTAAATTACAGGTTGGTCAATTTTATTCTCCTGCTAAAAAAAAAAAAAAATCTTCCATGGCTCCCTATCACCTCCTGGGTAAAATATAAATTTCTCTGCCTTTGTTTAAATTCTCCATTAATCATTTCCACATACCTTATCTTATGTCACGCCATTCACAAAGTCTGTGATCTAGATCTCAATTTCTTAAAACGTAGCTCATGATTCCATATAAGGTTTTGCAACTGAATTTGGGGGTTTTGAAATTATGATTTATTATCAGTAAATGTTTGATTTGTATTCCTATTTTACATATTTACATAGTGGAGTCACAAAAAATTTCTTGGATGAAAAGGGGAAAAATTTAAGAAATCCTATCTAGACAAAGCAGATTTTTGGTGGTTTCTATTCAACAGACTTATCTTCTTTTCCCCCTGAATCAATAGTATTTTATTTTTCCAATTACATGTGAAGACTATTTTCAACATTCATTTTTTTATTATAGCTTTTTATTTACAAGATATATGCACGAGTAATTCTTCAGCATTGACCCTTGCAAAAAACCTTCTGTTCCAACTTTTCCCCTCCTTCTCCCCATCCTCTCCCCTAGATGGCAGGTAGACCAATACATGTTAACTATGTTAAAATATATATGAAATCCAACATATGTATTCATATTTATACATTTATCTTGCTACACAAGAAAAATAGATCCAGAAAGAAAGAAAAACCTTAGAAGGAAAACAAAAATGCAAGCAAACAATAACAAAAAGAGTAGTAATGCTATATTGTTGTCCACACTCATTTCCCATAGTTCTCTCTTTGGGTGTAGTTGATTCTCTTCATTACTAAACAACTGGAACTAGTCTGAATCATCTCATTGTTGAAAAGAGTCATGTCCATCAGAATTGATCATCGTATAATCTTCTTGTTGCTGTGTATAATGATATCTTGATTCTGTTTATTTCACTTAGCATCAATTCATGTAAGTCTCTCCAGGCCTTTCTGAAATCATCCTGTTGGTCATTTCTTACAGAACAATAATATTTCATAACATTCACATACCATAACTTATTCAGCCATTTTCCAACCAATGGGCATCCCTTCAGCTTCCAGTTTCTTGCCACTACAAAGAGAGCTGCCACAAACATTTTTGCACATGTGAGTCCCTTTCCCTCCTTTAAAATCTCTTTGGGATAAAAGCCTAGCAGAAACACTGCTGGGTCAAAGGGTATGCACAATTTGATAATCAACATTCATTTTTGTAAGATTTTGTGTTCCAAATTTCTCCTCCCCCCACCCCAAGACAGCAGGCAAATGATGTAGGTTATACATGTACAATAATGCCAAACATAATTCCATATTTGTCACATTGTAAAATAAAAATCAGAACAAAAGAGAAAAATAAGAAGAAAGAAAAAACAACAAAAAAGTGAAAATAGTAAGTTTTGATCTGCATTCAGTCTCTACAGTTCTTTCTCTGGACATGGTTGGTATTTTCCATTATAAGTCAATTGGAACTGGTTTGGATCATCATATTGCTGAGAAGAGTTAAGTCTATCATAGTGGATTTCAACTGCTTATCTTTTACCTCTGAACAGCTGCGGTCAGGGACTGTTTTTGATTTCTTTTTATCTCTACCAGTTAGCCCAGTGAAGGTTGGGAACACAGCAGATAGAGCTCTGGACCAGAGTCAGGAAAACCCGAATTCTAATCCTGCTTTATAGATTGACTAGGCAAGCAGTTAACCTCTGTCTACCTCAGTTTCCTCATCTGTGAGATGGGTTTAACAATAGCAGTGACCTCCCAGGATTGTTGTAAGGATCAAAATAGAAGATAATTATAAAGCACTTAGTACAGTGTCTGGTACATTGTAAGAGCTATATAAATATTGATTATCATTGACCAGATCATCCCTGATGCCTTCATTAAAGTACTTTCTCATCTCTAACTTTCAGAGCTTTCATCATCTTCCTTTTGATGCAGAACTAAGTAAGCAGATCCAAAAGAATAGCTATACCGAGAACTGCAACAATATAAATAAAAAGATCAATAAAAGGAGGCTTCTGTTACTCCTAGGAAAGAGAAGGAAACAAGCATTTGTTAAGTACCTGCTATGAACTAAGCACTGTGTTAAATACTTTATAAATAAATATTAACTCATTGGATGCTTATAACAAATCTGGGAAGTTGGTGCATTATCCCCCATTTTATAATTGAGGAAACTAAGGAAGACAGAGGTTAAGAGATTTGCCTAGTAAATGTCTGAGAACACATTTGAATTCAGATTCTTTCTGACTCCAGGCCCAGCTCTCTTTGCACTGGGCCACAAAAACCAATGAGTCCTAGAGAGGAGAATAAAACATAATCCCTTCTTCATCAGAAAGGGAGGCAGCTGAGGATAGACTATTGTACAATGAGCAGACGAGGCTTCAGTATTAGCTATTTTTGCTTTATTGTTTTTTGTTTGTTTTCATCATGAAGGAAGTGTGAGGTCTGTTAGCCTAGGGTGTGAAGTGTAAAATGACTATATGATAAAAATATCATTAAAATTTGGCTTCCTTTCTTTGTAAAGGTGTCATTTGTTTTATGAAACCTTTCCAAATGCCTCACAGTTTCAAATAATCTTTCTTCTAATTAATTCCTATTACATTTATATTCTGGATCAGATTCATAACCAGGAGTAGGGCAGACTGGTATTGTAGATAGATGGCTAGGCTTGCAAGCTATAAATATGGGTTCACATCCTAAATTCTCAAATAATTTCATGACCCTCACAAGTCATTTAGCTTTTAGGTGCCTCTAGCACTTATCTCACTAAATAATTAAAATGTAATCTGTATTGATAGAAAGGATTTCTACTCCAGGGGTTCACGATACTGATGAAATGAGATAGTATTCATATATAAGGTGTCCCAAAAGTCTTCATGCAGTTCTAATCTATTGTCCTTATCTGAAAACAGGATCTATCTTCCTTGAAAAGTGTAAAATCTTTGGGAGGGGGGGATTACCGATTGTCTCTGGACTTGTATCCTTAATCCTTAGGGCAGTGCCTTATATAAAGTAGGTACTTAAAATGTTTAATTATCTGAAATGAATCATGTAACCCTCAATTTTTTTTTTCCTATATCTGGGCAAAGCTCAATTCTCCTATATGCAAGTGTCCTGGTTTCATATCTATCCTAGCTATAGGATCTTATGACCACCATCTTGGACTAATATAATAGTTCCTAAGAAGCCTAAATGCTTCTATCCTCTTCCTCCTCCAATCTATACTTCATACTTATTGCCAGGATAACCTTTCTGCTTAAATCTAGTCATACTATTCTGCTGAAAAATCTTCAGGGGCTCCTTAGTACCCACTGATTGAAATGAAAATTTCTTATCCTGGCATTAAAGGCTTTTGTAATCTGGGGCTTTTCTGTCTTTCCAATTCACTCTCATATTATCTAGAGCCATATATAATATAATCTAGCCAAATAAAACTATTCTTTTTCTCTGAATACACTGAATTAATGGTATTCATTATACCACAAATAACCTTCCCAACCTTGCCTTTAAAGTTCAGCTCAAATCAACCTCTTCTTTAAGGTCTTAAATGATTTCCCCCTATTGCTAATGACCTTCCACCTTGCATCTTAAAGATCTTCATTTTAGAATGCTCACACACATTTGTCATTCAATACTTCCCTGTCATATGTACTGCTAAAACCCAGTTTTAATATCTCATCCTGGCCTGGAGGTGATCTTGGGATCTCAAATACTGTGCTAAGGGACCATAAGCTTCAAAAAGTCCTTTCAAGCATGGGAAAGCTCCAAATACGGAGCAATTCTCCAAAGCAAATCCCGGAGCAAAAAATCCAGCAATTACACTGGTCTCTTCAAAGACTGGCCTACCTATATTTGGAGATGTTCATTTCCAAGTAAAGTATGATGAAAAACAACTCTCTTCTGAGGACTGGTGATCTGGATTCTTATCTATTCTGTCTTTTATCTTGTAATCAATTTATGTATATGTTATATCTTCCCTAATCAGATGAGAGATCTTTAAGGGGAAAGAATGTACTTGATAAGTACTTAATAAATGTTTGTTATCACAGATTCTTGAAGTAGGGGACATTATATTTATCCGTGTTTATATCTTTGCCCTCTATGGATATATGTGGCTCTTGTCAGTGAATATATATATAGGTTTATGTGATCCCCGCCTGCTTCACTAATGCAGAAATTATGTTCTCTCTAGAGCTGATGTTGGGCAGGAGTAGGCCAGTGCTCTTTATCAAGCAAAAACTTAGTGTTTGTTGGATAGACTATAACATTTGTATGTGTGCACATCATATACATATACACACACACACACATATATAGTATGACTAGAATGTAATTTGATATTTTTAAAAAGTAAACAAGCCAGAACACAAACAAATGTGTATTTTTCCTTTCAAAGTACATGTAACTAAGTGGCATGGTGACATAGCCTCTAATCACTACTACCAGATTGCTGAGGATGGTGGATTTCTTAAATTCTGGAGTTCTGAGTTGCACTAAGCTAAAACAATTAGATCTCTGCACTAAATCTAAACTCATACTGATACTGTTTCCAAAAACAGAATGTTGCCACGTTGCCTAAAGGAGGGCAAACAGGCCCAGGTCAGAGACATATTTGATTTAAAGTAGGATTTGGTCCATGAGTGACTGCTGCATTTCTGATCTGGGCAAGATGGGGGACAGGGGAATCAAGTTTCAAAATTTAAATAACAATAATAAAAATAACAAAGTAAGTATGATTGCAGTGATTTGGGGAGGAGACACAGTTATTTCAAAAACGCTGCCCCCGGTTGCAATATTTTTTTAAAAAGTTCTTAAAACTTGGGAATTGCTTTCATACTTTGTTTATGAGAAAGTTTTACTAATTTATTCAGTCTTTATTTTGGACCCCAAATAGTACCATATGCCTTATTCAAAAGCACTGGTTCTGAATGCCCTTTGGCTATTTAAGAAAAAAATAATTTAGTTTGATCCAGAAGTCTTTCAGAGCTTCAGGCTGCTGGATAAAGTTGATGGTTAGCTGAGCCCCATCAGAGCTTGGCAAAAACAAGGGCTGACTATAAAGGTGGGAGAGTTGGACTTATAAATTGCCTCTGCAGGCAATTCTGAAGAGAAGAGTTCCAAAAAAATGCTTTAAGAAAAAGGCTGCTTTCATTAGAGAAGTATATTATCTTCCTCAAGCCCCAAGAGACTGTTTTAAAGGCCAGGATTTCAGCAGGTGCCTTTGTTAAAAAATGATTAATTTTCACCAGGAGAGTGAAATTTAACCTACTCTAAAAAATCTTTGGTTTGAGGTACTTAATATTTTATCATTTTTTTGTGTAGGAGATGGGAGCAGTTTTCAGATGTGTAGGGAATTCCCATTGTGGAGAATCCCTCCATAAATATAGATGTGTTTATTTGCATATCATTATTAACTGTACCTGACAGCCCTTGACTGTTATGAGGATTATATGAGATACATATGCAAAGTGCTTTTTAACTCTTAAAGCATTATATAAATACTAGATGTTGCTATTATAAGCAGAGCAACTATAATTTTTTGACTTGTTTTGATGATCATTTCATCCTTAGAAAGGTAAAGGAACCAACATGAAGAACTAGTTGCTGGGGTGAAAAAAATCAGATTCTTGGTAGGAAGTAAGTATCCCACCAGAGACTTTGCGGTAGAAAAGGTAAAGCATCACATATACCAGAGATCTTAGATGAATAGGCTTCAAAGTGTTCATAGAAAGGAAGGCTAGAATCCCATGGCCTAAAACTCTACAGGAAAGATCGAGGGAAAGTAAAATTCTGGAAACAATGTTGAGGAAGAAAAAAAGGGAAAGTCATCTAGAACCCAGCTTCTTAAATTATAGTTTGCAACTCCATATGGGGTCATATAAATGAAATGTGAGGGTCACAAATTGTGATTATTAGTATACCTATTTTATATATCTATATACCAAAGTCACATAAAAATTTCTCGGGCAAACAGGGGTGTGAGTGGAAAAGATTATGTAGCTCTAGCTCTAGAACCTAATGTAGATGCACAATCTACATCAATCAATTTAGATCAATTTTAAAAATTAAATAAAACTGCCCTTTTTGTAGTGGAAAGAAACTGAAAACTGAGTGGATGTCCATCAGTTGGAAAATGGCTGAATAAGTTATGGTATATAAATGTTATGGAATATTATTGTTCTGTAAGAAATGATCAGCAGAAAGTTAATCATTTCAGAGAAGTCTGGAGAGACTTAAATGAACTGATGCTAAGTGAAATGAGCAAAAACTGAAGATCATTATACATAGCAACAACAAGATTATATGATGATCAATTCTGATGGATGTGGCTCTTTTCAACAAAGAGATGATTCAGACTAGTCCCAATAGGCTTGTGATGAAGAGAGCCATCTATATCCAGAGTTCTGCTGTAGCAACTGGGGGTGGATCACAACATAGAATTTTCACTCTTTTTGTTGTGGTTTGCATGAATTTTATTCTCATTTAAAAATTTTTTTGATCTGATTTTTCTTGGACAGCAAGATAATTGTATAAATATGTATACCGATATTGAATTTAAAATGTATTTATTTTTTTACCACGTTTAACATATATTGGATTGTATGCCATCTAGGAGAGGAGGTGGGGGGAAGGAGGGATAAACTGGAACATAATATTTTTCAAGGGTTAATGCTGAAAAATTATCCTTGTGGGGGCAGCTAGGAAGTGCAATAGATAGAGCATCAGCCCTGAAGTCAGGAGGCTCTGAGTGCAAATCTGATCTTAGACACTTAACAAATGTGACCTCAGACCTTTACTAGATGTATGACCCTGGGCAAGTCACTTAACCCCAATTGCCTCAGGGGTGGGGGGAAGAAAAAAAAAATTCTCCTTACATATGTTTTGAAAATAAGAAACTTCAATAAAAATAAAAAATAAAAAGTTAACACAATCAATGTGTCAGTTCAGCCATCCTTGATTCCTCACTCACTGTCATTCCTATTTCTAATATATTGCCAGTTCTATCATTCTACCTTCATAGTATCTCTTGTACATACCCCCTTCTCTCCTCTGACTCCATCACTATCCTACTGTAAGTCCTTCTTACCTCACATATCAGCTGGACTGAGTGGTCTTTCTGACTAAAGTCTCTCTTTATTCCATTTTCTACTAGGCTATCAAACTGATCTCCTAAAAGTATAGGTCTCACTATGTCATCCTTACAGATCATAAACTTCAGAAGTTTCCTATTACTTTGAGGATCTGATATAAAAGCCTCTCTTGCCATTCAATGTCCTTCATCACCTGGCCCCTCAGCTTTCAAATATTTCTTCACCTGATTCCTACCACATGCTATGGAACCCAGGGACACTAGCTCCTTGTTGTTCCTGGCACAAGATACTCCTTTTCCCATCTGCAGATATTTTTACTGGCTGTTTCTCATGCATGCATTTTTCTTACTCTTCATCTCAATCTCCTTGCTTCCATTTAAGATTCAGATCAAATCCTACTTTCTGCAAGAAGCCTTTCTTTGTTTTCAGTTATTTCAGTCATGTCTGACTCTTCATGAATCCATTTGGGGTTTCTTGGCAAAGACAATGGAGAGTAGTTTGCTATTTCCTTCTCCAGTTCATTTTACAGATGAGGAAACTGAGGCAAATAGGCTTAAGGACTTGCCTAGGGTCTCACAGTTTGTAAAGGTCTGAGATCAGATTTGAACTCATAAAGATGAAAATTCCTGGCTTTAGACTCAGTGCTTTCTGCACTATGGCACCACCTAGCTGCTGCAGAAGACATTCTAGAATCCCCTTAATGTTAATGACTTCTCTATACAGATTATCTTCAAATTATTCCAAATATAGCTTATTTGCACCTAGCTGTTTACATATCATCTCTCCTATTAGATCCTATTGAGAGCAGATACTATTTTTTGTCTTTGTATCCCTTGAGCTTACTACAATGCCTGCCACATAGTAGATGTTTAACAGATACTTGTTGATTTGACTTTACCTAGATTTTTAGGAAAGCATTTAGCCAAAGAGAAATATGGATTAGGTAATGGTGGATTTAGAAGTGGTTGAATGGCTAGAGCCAAAGACAAGTTGTATAATGATTATATGTCAACTTGAAAAACCTCCAATAAAATATTCCATAGATCTGTACTTGTTTTATGACACTAAATATTTTTATCAGTATCACAGATGATGACATAGGTAGGTTGCATCTAAATTTGTGAATGATGCAAAATTGAGAGGGGGCAGTTAATATAATGGAGACCAGAACTGAAACTCAAAAAGATTTTAATAGATAGGATATTGAATCAACTGGACCAGGAAATGACAAAGATGGAGAATCCAAACTGGAGGAGATCTCTGAGATAATTTGATCTCTGTTCTACATCTCAAGAAAGACAATCTAGAGCCTAGTCAGCAGACTGTAACAGAACAGTAAAAAATAAATTTCCTTTTTGGTGATGTTTTCTGTTCATTGTGTCCTGTTCCTTCTGACTGCTTTCCAGAAGAAATTATTCATAATCTCAAGGCTTGAGGCTTCTGTATAGTCTAAAAACTCTGACCTTTTTGTATTTCTCAAAACTGAGCCATATTTTCCAATATATTTTTCACTTTCCTCTCCTTGCTGACCTTTGCATGGATGTTTTAGAATATCAAAGTGTATGCTGACTTGGTTTAGAACTAGAAGTTCTTAACTTTTTGTGTGTCAGGACCTGACAATTCTAGGGGAGTCTATGTACCCCTTCTTAGAGTACTTTCAAAAAATGCATAGTATTGGTACATGAATGTTATGAATATTAGTGTTCTATAATAAACAATCAGCAGAATGATTTCAGAGAGGCCTGGAGAGGCTTACATGAACTGATGCTGAGTGAAGTGAATAGAACTAAGAGAACATTGTACACAACAACAAGATTATAAGATGATCAATTCTGATGGATGTGGCTCTTTTCAACAATAAGGTGATTCAGGCTAGTTCCAATGCCTTTGTGATGGAAAGGGCCATCTGTATCCATAGAGAGGACTTTGGGACTGAGTGTGGATCACAACAGAATATTTTCACTTTTTCTGTCGTATACTTGTATTTTGTTTTCTTTCCCATGTTTTTCCTTTTTGATCTGATGTTACTTGTTCAGCATGATAATTGTACAAATATGTATAGAAGAACTGCACATGTTTAACATATACTGGATTAATTGCTGTCTAGGGTGGGAAGAAGGAAAAAAAATTTGGAACACAGGTTTTGCAAGGGTGAATGTTGAAAACTCATGCATGTTTTTAAAATAAAAAAAAGCTTTAATAAAAATAAGTTCATGACTCCAGGTTAAGAACTCCTAGTTTATTTATTTTTATATAGCATTTTTTAAAATTAAAGTTTATGCATAGATAATTTTTCAACATTGACCTTTGCATAGCTTTGTGCTCCAAATTTTTCCTTTCTTCCCACTATTTCCTCCCCTAGATGGCAAGCAATCCAATATATGTTATACATGTTAAAATATGTAAAGAACTCCTAGTTTAAAGAATGTTGTCACATTCTTAAAATTTCTCTAATTACTCATCCTTTGTAAAAGATAATCAGTAGAAATTACCTTTAAGAAGAACTGAATTAGTGTGGAATAGTGGAAAAGGCATCAGACTTGGAATCAAGAAGAAGTGGGTGACACTTGTGACAATTACTATATGATCATCATCAAATTATTTATACTATGCTTCAATTTCTCTATTGTAAAATGGGGATGTTAATAGTAATTATGGTATCTACTTCAAAGGGCTACTGTAAGGACCAAATGAAATATTCTATCTAAAGTGCTTTGCAAAGCTTAAAGTGCTATATAAACCCTAATTATTATTTTTACTTCTGCTCTTCATGACTATGCAAGATGAGATATCCAAGTATTCCATGAAATTATATTCCATATTGCATAGGTGGTGGGTGATAAAACACAACTCCACCAGTTCCTTTGTTTGCCTTTCCAAAAAGTGTCTCCAAGAGCCATCCTTCCATTTACCTGGAACTTCCTTTTATCTTCTGATGATGCTTACTGTGGGACTATTGACATTCATAAATTCAGTTCCTTTAAAATAATGTCCATTTTTTGGATCAATGAACAAAGATTATAATAAGTTAATGATTATGTAAATTATCTAAAAATGTAGTTCTTAGTACTTTTCGCCAACTTGAAAGCACATCCAGGGCCATAAAATTTTTTATTTTCTTTATTTTCTGGGTCGCAATGGCCAAAAAATTTATCATTTAGTGGTCAACTTAAAAGTGATGAGCTCTTCTGTGCTAGGTTGGTCCTTAGAGATACCACAGCTAAGACAATAAAATATAGTTTTCTTAGGCTAAGAATTCTTAATAAGATCAAAGGTGATCACAATTGGATTAAGAGAAAAATACACTGAAAAACTTGAAAATTTCATAATAGTTAAGATGTTATATTTTAATTTTCTTTTTAAAAATTGCCTACAAATAAAAATAAATATATCAAGAAATTTATTAAGGCTATTAAAAAACACAACCTAGTATATAGAAGCTGTTATGGTTTCTTTTATTGAAACATGTTTTTGAGGAATAGAATCTTATCAGTGTCAATAATCCCATAAGACTCCCTCCACAGATGCAGATTGGAAGCTCTGTAGAAGCTTATAAGGATGGAAAATTGCCTAGGATATCAAACACTTAAATGACCCTTCTAGTGTGTATCTAAGGCAGTACATCAGCCCAGGCTTCCCTGACTCCCAATCAACCCCCCTACTTACTATATAGCATTCAGCCTCTTTTGGTCTAAAATTATATTTTAAAAATTTGTTCTCTATTTTCACAATCCTGTAATATTAACTTTATATCAAGAGCTTTACATCTATCTATGTATCTATCTATCATTTATCCCTCTATCGATGTATCTATTTATTCATCCATCCATCCATCCATCCATTTCTTT
The DNA here is from genome assembly GCF_016432865.1 of Antechinus flavipes. NCBI lineage: Eukaryota > Metazoa > Chordata > Mammalia > Dasyuromorphia > Dasyuridae > Antechinus > Antechinus flavipes. The sequence goes on from NC_067401.1 coordinate 47,229,273, forward strand.
AATTTTCTTTATATCAAGAGCTCACTTCAAACAATGAATATCTATAAAATGTATACATTAGTCATCTATCGAAAAGCTAAAAAGTATTAGAAAACTGATAAAGAATTACTTCTTAATCAAGCAAGCAAGGTTCCTCTAGGTAATAGTATTCATTTTCTTAAGACTCCTGCAATGCTTAAATTAAAATTAAAGAAAAAAAAACTTACAGTGACAAGAGAAAGACCACTGTTCCCTGCAGGTTAACGACAACTGCAAGCGTTCTCCAGGAGCGAATGAAGTATCCTAGCAGGGCATACTGGGCAATTCCTACCGCAAAAAACAGCCCACCGATGGATCCTAGTTCGTGGAGAAGACAAGTATTACTAGAGAAAGAACATTCCACAAGATCATTTCTGATCGAAGACAATGTGAGAAATCCTTTCCAGTTGTAAAGTTCTCAATGAAACTGACAATTAAAGGACAATTTTAAAATAGAATGATATGCAAATATCAAGCAATGAGAGTTATAATGCAAAGATGGGGAAAGGGATAAATTATTGGGATAGAAAAAATAAATATGGGAACCATAACAGTACAGGCAGTGTAACAATGGCTTTTTAAGAAGCATCCAAATTATTTTGTTATACTAGAATATTGTTGGACTGAATAATGATGAAAATTAATAGGCCAATGGCTGGACCTTAGAAATCAGGGGCAGCTAGGTGTGCAATGGAAATCATTTGGGACTAAGGGAAGCCTGAGTTCACATCTGGATGACTTTAAGCAAGGCACTTAATTTCTATTGTTCCAATAACAAAAAAAGAAAAGAAAAGAAAGGGGGAAAAAAAGAAATCACTTAAGTGGATGTTTGGAAGCTTTTGTTTCATTTATTTTTACTTTCATATTGGATTTGACCGATGTTAAAATACCATGTCTCTTTTGAAATGTTGGATCAATGCAATAGATAGATAGATCAATGCACGAGTTTTGGACTCAGGGGGATTTGAGTTCAAATTCCACCTCAGACACTTAACATTTATTAGTTGTTAACCTTAATTAGCCCTAATTGCCTTGCCAAAAAAAAAAATTAGGCCAAAGCATAAAGATATTACTGTAATCATCCACAAACCAGATTCTGAACTTGAAATGATAGGAAGGGCACTGAATTAAATTCTTTATAATATACAACATATGTATCTCCTATACATTAGTCTGCCTCCTTCCTCTCCCCCCACAATAAGTATTTTCACAAAGATGTATTCTATTATAATAAAGCTCTTTTAGGTTTCATTGTTGTTGAGGCATTTTTCAGTTGTATCCAACTCTTCATGATGCCATTTGAGTTTTCTTGGAAGAGATAATGGAGTAGTTTGCCATTTCCTTTTCTAGTTCATTTTACAGATGAGGAAACTGAGACAAAAAGGATGAAGTTACTTGCTCAGAGTCACACATCTAGTAAGTGTCCAAATCCAGAGTTGAATTCTGGAAAGAGTCTTCCTAGCTCCAGGCTCAGTACTCTATTCACTAAGCCACCTAATTGCCCTCTAGATTTCACTGCATATCCCTAAATAACAGTACTTTGAGTAACAAAAATATAAACTCTTCAGCTTGGCATTTAAAACTCTTCACAATGAGATCTCATCCTACCCTTCTAATATTACATTCCATTATTGCCTTTCACGCATTTGATATTCTAGACAAACTGGTTTGCTTGGTATTTCCTAAACATAGTGTGATATCTATTTTCTTAAACTTTTCCAGAGACTATGACCATCATTATAGTACCTTTAGGTACTAATAGGGCCAAATGGCCAAATGGAATGCTGCAGAAAAGATAGAATCAAGGGGAATGTGTTTTATCTTTCTTTAACTGTGAAGAATTATGAGGTAAACTGTGGAGAATACAGAGAAAAAAAAGGAAGAAAGTCCTTTCTTGTTAAAACTATCTTAATTGATATATTATGAAGAAACATTTTAAAAAGAAGTCTATCACAAGTATCATCAGGAAGTGGTTGTCTGAAGATATTTTAGAAAGTGTTTCTTTTGATGCCTAAAGAATGGGTGAAGAAAAAGGATTAACATAATTTATTTCCTGAGACATTGAATTAACTCATTTTAAGAAATATGAAGAAAATACCTGACAGACTTTAATTAACATCTGTAGTAGACTGAATGCCAAAATTATATTTCTAGATGTGAAGAAAAGACATCTGCTGTTCTACTAAGGTTTTGAGATAAATTTAGGTATAGTCTTTCTCATAGCCAAAATATTATAAATCATGTTTTATTATTGATTTAATTTGTTAACAAAATATATATTCAATAATTATAATAAATGGTTATCTACAGCAGATTAAGTAATTTAATACAGAAAAATATGAGCTATTAATTTTGGAAGCTTTATTTAATAATTACATCTTACCTACACTATTTTTTTTTTTTTGCTTTGGCATTTGGGATTAAGTAACTTGTCCAGGGTCACACATAGGAAGTGTTAAGAGTTTGAGATCAGATTTAAGCTCAGGTCCTCCTGACTTTAGGGCTGATGCTCTATCCACTGAGCCACCTAGTTGTCCTTGCCTACACTATTATAATAGAATTGAACTTCTCACTACTTCAATATATCCTACACTCAGTTGCTGAAATGACCTTTTTAAAGTATAAGTCCGACTATGTCACTCCCCTACCCAAGAAATACAAGTAGCTCCCTATTAGATTTATGATTAAATATAAATCTTCTGTTTGTCATTTAAAGTTCTGCATAATTGGATGAATTCTCTCATAAAATGGAAGTGTATAACAGACTGCATTAAAAGCCAGAATCCTACATTATGTTGTTTACAAAAAACACATTTAAAGCAGAATGCTATAAAGAGTAAAGGTACAAAGCTAGAGCAGAACCAATTATGTTTCAGCTGAAGTAAAAAAAAAAAAAAAGGGTAATGATCCTGATCTCAGATCAAGCAGAAGCAAAAATAGATTTAATTAAAAGAGATAAGGAAGGAAATTACATTTTGCTAAAAGGTGACAATTAAGTAATATAAATACTAAACATATTTGCATCAAGTGTATAGCATCCAAACTTGCCTAGAGGGGAAGAAGAAATAGACAGCAAAACTGTAGTAGTGGGGGATTTCAACTTTGCTCTATCAGAACTAGATAAAATGAACTACAAAATAAATAAGAAGGAAGGAATTTGTGGCCAAAGAACTATTGTGAAATGCAAAATGGATAATTTTGATTATATTAAGTTAAAAAGTTTTTGTATAAACAAAACCAATGCAGATAAGATTAGAAGGGAAGCAAAAAACTGGGGGGAAATTTTACATTCAAGGGTACTGATAAAGTCATCATTTCTGAAATATATAGAGAATTGACTCAAATTTATAAGAATACAAATCATCCTCCAACTGATAAATGGCCAAAGGATAAGAACGACAATTTTCAGATGAAGAAATTAAAACTATTTCTAGTCCTATGAGAAAATGCTGTAAATCACTATTGATCAGAGAAATGCAAATTAAGACAACTTTGAGGAACCATTACACATCTCTCAGATTGGCTATGATGACAGGAAAAGATAATGATAAATCTTTGGAAAAGATGTGGGAAAACTGGAACATTAATACATTCTTGGTGGAGTTATGAAGTGATCCAACCATTCTGGAGAGCAAATTGGAACTATGACCAAAGGGTTATCAAACTGTGCATACTCTTTGATCTGGCAGTGTTTCTACTGGGTCTGTATCTCAAAGAGATCATTAAAAAGGGAAAAGGACTCATATGAGCAAAAATGTTTGTGGCAGCCCTTTTTATAATGGCAAGAAACTGGAAACTGAATGGATGCCCATCAGTAGGGGAAGGGCTAAATAAATTATGGTATATGAATGTTATGGAATATTATTGTACTCTAAGAAATGATCAGCAGGATGATATCAGAGACGCCTGGAGAGACTTACATGAACTGATGCTGAGTGAAGTGAGTAGAATCAAGAGAACATTGTATACAACAACAAGATTATACGATGATCAATTTTGAGAGACATGGTTTTTTTTTTCAACAACGAGATGATTCAGGCCAGTTCCAATGGTCTTGTGATGAAAAGAGCCATCTACATGTAGAGAGGACTATGGGGACTGAGTGTGGATCACAACATTGCATTTTTACTTTTTTGTTGTTGTTTGCTTGTATTTTATTTTCATTCTCATTTTTTTCCCTTTTTGATCTGATTTTTCTCATGCAACATAATTGTGGAGATATGTCTAGAAGAATTGCACATGTTTAACATATATTAGATTACTTGTCATTTAGGGGTAGGGGGAAGGGAGGAAGAAAAAAATTGGAACATAAGATTTTGCAAGGGTAAATGTTGAAAACTATCTTTGCATGTTTTGAAAATAAGCTATTATTTTAAAAAGAAAAAAGTTTTTAAAAGTTCTGCATAACTTGGTTTCTTCCTACTTTCCAATTTTCTTAGACATTCTTCTTTTCCATATGTGCTATGGTCTAGCTACACAGGTATTTCTACTACAGGCTAAACATCAGATACTAGATCTCACTGGCTGTCCCTCATGTGAGAAATGATCTCACCCTCCCTCAATTTCTACTCCCATCTTCCTTGGCTTCCTTCAAGACTCAGCTCAAATCCAATGAACTACAAAAGGTCTTTTCTAGTCCCTCTGTGACCTCATCTTCCTCCCCGACAGCTGCTAATGTCTTTCTTTTTGCAATTACCTTCCATCTATACTTCGTATATTTTATATTTAACTAATTATGTGCACGTTATTTCCACTAGAAAGGGGTGAGTTTCTTGAGAACAAAACTTGTTTGTACTTTTTGAATCCCTAGAATTTAAAATAGTAGCTGGAACACAGAAGGAATTAATAAATGCTTTGATTTATTAATTGAAAAGGAAGAGTGTTCATTAAGGCTAGAAAGGTAGCATAGAAAAAAATTACAAAGGGTCTTGAATGCCAGGATGAAGAACTAATATTTTATTCTACAAGTAATGGTAAGTAACTGAGAATCTAAGAGGGAAAATGAAATAATCATATGTATTAGAAAGATAATTTAGGCAACTATATGAAGAGTACAGAGGAAAAGGCATAAAATGAATATGGAGAACTCAGGAGGAATTTATTAAATCAAATAAAAAGTAATTATGACCTAGTTTAGGGTGATGGCAGTAGGAGTAGAAAGGAGAAGGAAAATAAAAGATAGATGATAGGTATAAAACAGAAAGACATGTGAAACTAAGTAGATTCTGGGATTAAAAAATAAGAGAGTTGATGTTCTACTCTTTTCTTTCTCCTTTTTACGTTAGTGTATTCTGTTTACCCTCTCTTATTTTACCCCTCTTTAAGTTCTCAAAGAAAAATCAATTTTCTCTGCACCCTAGTCTCAGAATCTCTCATTTTCTTATTTAACTCCCTTAATTTTCTTTTCCAATTATATGTAAAGATAGTTTCCAACATTCATTTTTGTAAGATTTTGTTTTCCAAATTTTTTCCTCCCTTCCAGCCTCCCTCGCCAAGACAACCAGCAATCTGATATAGGTTAAACATGCGTAATCCATTTAAATATATTTCCATATTTATCAATGTTGTGATGCCAGGATTTTGAACCTGGTTACGTAATCGGTGAAATTTGCTCCCCCAGCAGCAGCCAAATGGGTTCCTTTTTTTTAAAGAAATTTATTTTTATTTTGAACTAAGAAAAAGTAACAGTAGTGGATATGTAACCCGTTTTTTAAAAAAATATATGATAAAATCTACATTATTTTCAAAACTGTTCTCTTCATCTGTGTGTTCAAATGAACTTCCCTCTGTCTTCTGTATACTTTAAAAATATTACAATGTTATATTTTATCACCATGGTAACCTTGTTCACTTCCCTACCTCTCTCCCCTCAATTTAAAACTGAGAAAAAAAAAAAAAGAAAAATCAAACAGTCTAATACAATTAATTTACATAGTGTTCATGTCCAAAAATGCATGTCTCTCCCTTTATCTTGTGTCCATCACTACTCTGTCAACGGGAGGATAATAAACTTTATCAGAGGTCCTCTGGAGACAATGTAAAGTACTTAAATCTTTCCTTTTCTTCCTTCACTTAATAGCATTTTATTTTTTCCAATTATATGTAAATATAGTTTTCAACATTTACTTTTATAGGATTTTGATTTCCATTTTTACCCTCCCTCCCATGAGGATGAATGCAATCTGATATGGATTATACATGTACAATCATATTAAACATATTTTTAAATCTTTCAAAATTTAATTTCTTTTCAATGTTGCTGCTCTGTTTAATGCAGCCTCCTGGTTCTGCCAACTTCATCTGATATCAATTCATACTACTCAGAATCCTCTAAAATTATCTCTTTTATCATTTCTTACAGTACAAGAATATCCCATTACATTTGCATACCTCATTTTGTTTATTCACTTGCCCATTACCTAAGAGGTAATCTAAGTCCCACACACCTATAAGTTCCTTTTGTCCCCTCTGGTCCCTTCTCTTCTTTCTCTCTATTCCCTTTTTTCTCCCTTTAACTCTTTCTTCAGGACCAGGAAGTTTTGTTTTGCTTGTGACTACTCCCTCTCTCATTAACCTCCCTCACCATTTCACTCTTCAACCTCATTTGTTTTCCTGTTGAATTTGTCATATTACTACATCAAACTATATTGTATGTGGTCCACATTCCCCTCTCTTTTTCAGATAAGAGTGCAATTTATCTAATGCTTATTCTCCCCACACCTGTATGTCTATATATCCTTCTTATATGCTATTGTAAAAAAGTTCTAGTCCTTTCTTCCTCATTTCTACATTAGTACATTGCTTATCCTCCCTTCTTTTACCCCTCTTTAAATCCTCAAAGAAAAACCAATTTTCTCTGAAGCCCCAGCCTCAGAACTTCTCATTTTCTTATTTGATTCCCTTAACATCAACTCCCTTTGAAGTTATTAATGTTCTAAAGGATACTTGTTTCTTCTCTTTCAGAATGTTAAAAGTGCTCCTTCTAATTAGTCAAGTAAATTCATCTTCCTAGGTTTCTCTGGATTTATGTGTTTTTATTTCCAAATTCACATTAAGCTCTTAAAAAAAAATCAGAAATGTAGCCTCTATTCTAAGAAAGGTCCATATTTTTTCCTGTAAGATAACACTCAGCTTTGCAAAGTAAATTTTGTTTGTAAACCTATTTCTTTTGACTTTTTGAATATCAAATTCTCTTATAAGACATCTTCTCATTTAAAGTGATAGTTGCTGTGATGGACTTAGTTTTTCTCAGCAATGTGGTTATCCAAGACAATTCCAACAGACTTGAATGGAAAATGCCATCTCCCTCCAGAGAAATACCTATGGAATCTGATATGGATCAAAGCATATATTTTCACCTTTTTTGTTTGTTTGTATGCTTTTTTCTTTTTCACATTTTTTCCCTTTTTGATCTGATTTTTCTTACACAACATGACAAACATGTAAATAAATACATTTAGAAAGATTGTACATGATTTAACCTATATCAGATTACTGTTGTCTTGGGAAGGGAGAAAAAAATTGGAACACAAAGTCTTACAAAAAATTAATAGAGAAAATTATCTTTTTATGTATTTGGAAAAAAATACTATTGAGAAAAAAGTAAAAGTTGTAAGATCTTATATAATCCTGATTACAATTCTTGAGATACTTCTTTCAGGATATTTGCAGTATATATTTTTTTCTTCTGATGTGGACGTTTTAGTTTTTAAGCTATGATATCCCAGAGACTTCCTTTTGGAGTCTCTTTCAAGAGATCATCAAGTGGATTCTTTCTAGATTTACTTTGTCCTCTAGTTCTAATAGATCTAGTCAGTTTTAATTTATGATTTTTTTATTTTGAAATATATATTTTGGCTTTTAAAAAATCTACTTCTAGAGTTGAATGGTACTTACATTGTTTCTCCTTGAGTTATCATCTAAGTCAATTGTTTCTGATATCATATACTTTATATATTTTTCTATATTTAAATATTTTGATTTTGTCCCAATATTTTTTGCTGTCTCATAGAATAACATTTCTCTTTAGTCTATTTTAGTTTATAAATAGTTCATTTTTTAGGTAAAGTTTATTGTTTTCTAAGATACTTATTCTTCTTTTAATTCTTTTATTTCAGAGACTTTTTCATTTTTTTTTATTTCTTGTATCACTTATTCTAGGTATTCATGTAGTCCTTGTGTAAAATTCATACATTTAATCTTCATTACTGCTACTATGAATTAGATAATCAATCAAGTTGGCTTTTTCTTATTTCCTCTCTACTTGCTCCTGGTCAATAAGACTGGATCATGAGTCCTACTGGTTCACCAAAAATAGATTTTATTTTCTTTTAAAACTGTGCTTTAAAAAAATATCCAATCAGAGCCTTTATGTTATATTCTGACCATCAACCTAGCTATGTTGTGAGATGTTCAAAATCCCCAGAAGGATGGATGCCAGGAAAAGATTTTTTAAAAATAACAATATATGCAAAGAATTGTTATGGTCTGTATCAGTGGTGAGAATACTAAAGAAAATAAATACTCTGAAACACTGAAAGAAGGAAAATAAAAACTAAAATGGGGACAAAGTGCATATCTTGACATACTAAAGAGACAAAAAACCAATTAAATTGAAAGTTTATCTAATTTTCATGAGCCAATAGAAGGGCATTCTGGATCAACCAGAAAAGAATTTTTATTTTTATTTAAATAGTGAGAGAAAGAGAGCATAATATTGTGGAAAGAATCAATTTAAGTCCCCAAGTACAAATCCCTTTTCTGATATTTAATATCTATGTAACATTGGACAAGTCAGTCTGCTTGGTTTGCAAATGGCCTTATCTGTACAATAACAGGTGTTAGACTAAATAGCCTCTCAGGTCCTTTCCAGCTTAAGGCTTATGACCTATAGACTTATAAACCTATAGACTGTTCAAATCTTGCCTCTGCATAAAACTAGTCAAGTATTCTTGGAGTAATAATATAATCTCTCAGTACCTTAGTCAATTCTCTAAGACAGATTGCCAATTTGTATATGTGAAAGGAATTTCCAGACAAGAAATTTCTCATACTTAATAAATCAGAGGACCAAAGCAAAAAATAAAATATTTATCTATCTATATACCTTTCTCTCTCTCTCTCCCTTGCCCCTCTTTCTCCCCAACCAACCTTCTATATCCTTATCTATCTATTCATCCATTCATTTGTCTCTCTCTAACCAACCATTCATCTGTATGCTTACCTATCCATCCATTTATCCACCCATCCATCTATCTATATCATTATCTATCTCTATATCTATCCATCCATCTATCTCCCTATCTATCTCTATATCTCCATATATTCATCCATCTATATTCATATCTATCTGTCTATGTATCTTTTTCTATATCTATTCATCCATTTGTTTGTTTCTCTCTCTCTCAACAACCATCTATATCCTTATCTATCTATCCATCCATCTATTTGCCTGTCTCTATCCAACCATCCATTTATATTCTTATCTGTCTATTCATCCATCCAGTTGTCTATCCATCCATCCATTTGTTCATCCATCTGTCTATTTACCTATCATCTATATATCTACATCTATCCATCCATCTATATCCCTATCTAGCTCTATACATCCATCCATCTGTATCTTTATCTGTCTATGTGTCTATCTCTATATCTATCCATCCATTCATCTGTTTCTCTCCCCCTCCCTACATCTATCCATTCATCTATCTCTATCTATTGCTATACATATATCTATCTATCCATTTATCTAGATCCATATCAATCTATTATAACAAATGAAAAAATTTAGCTGAAAGAATGATTATCTCTGGCACTCCTTTTTTTAACACATATCAAGGTATATGGAATAAGTGCCAAATATACCCCCCATACCCACCTACACAGAGCACAAAGGAAGAGCCTCTTCAGAATCACTTCTTCCTAACACCTTTCCAGCGCTTGACATAAAAGATAAAGTTGCTGTACCACTGGGATTATGTAGAGGTCATCCTGTGTACTCCACTCATTTAAAAGATAAGGACAATTAGGTCCAAGGAGGGCAAGTGTCTTGGCTATGGCCACACAAGTAATAAGTGTCAGTCGGGATCTGAACTTAGATCACTTGGCTCCAGAGGCAGTAATTTTTGCCCTACACCATACTTTCAACAACAGAATCACCACAGTTTTTTCAGTCCTCTGTAAAAGGCATCCATACACCTATCTCTGTTTTAACCTTCCAGTTTAGCAATCTTACTGGCTTCACAAGTACCAAATTTTTAACCTTTGATATGAACAGATTCAAGGATGAATAGAAAGGGGACAGAAGAGAAAGAGGAATTCTCATGTTTAAATGCGGATTATTCTATGCCTTTTTATTTCTGTTGACCAATAATAAGGACAGAAACCAGGGGGCCTTGTTTACTGACCAACACAAGTAAATTTGATAGGAACAGGACACCACAAATTGAATGGGAATGAATTACTTCTCACTAACTTTTTGCAAAAGATTAAGTAAACAAAAATAAAATCCATAGATAAATCAATATGGAAAACTGGAATAATGAAAAATATAGATGATTCTTAATTGAATGATGGTTAAGATTTTAGTAGTAATTTAAAACTGTCCTAGAGTCTTCTCTATTTAAATTTAATAACAGAAACAAGATTGTTGCTAATTCCCTTGTTAATTATAGCTAGATTACACTCTTGCAATTGGAAAATACATTTTAAAATGTTCACTTACTAATTTTCTTTTTAAATCATTAATATCTTTTTGTTTTTATGTAGTCTTAATTTCCTAATATAGCCATCTTTTCTACTGTATAGTGAGATCCCTTGGAACAAAGAATAACAAAAGAGGGATAAAAAGCAATTTAATAAAATTAACCAACATTTCAGTAGAGAAATATTTAATGTTTCACATCCATAGCCTCTTATCTCTAAAAAAGAAGGGAAGGTGATGCATTACTACTGCTTAGCATAATACCAGAAATAAGGTACTATTTGATTCCTTTTGGATAAAAATGTTCTCTTCTGTTTCCAAGTGCAAGATTAAACTATGTCTCTTACCAGTTATAAATAGCAGAATGGGCAGAGTTTGGAAGGACTGTCAATTTTTTGCTCAACCAAAGTCACTTCTTTATGAAGGCAGCAAAGACCAGGAGGTATGGCCAGGGAAGTTAGAGCTGATTTTCAATTTGCTCAGCAGCCCATCTCTAATAACCATACATATTGACTGATCTTCATTTATTTCTCCTCTAGGCTCTGACGGCTAATTTAGCTGGACTATGGGGGGAACAGGGATCCATTTCTGTCAAATCCTCTCCTTTTCCACTCAATTCCTTATGATGATATAGTAGACAAAGTGTTGGACATGGAATCAAGAAGACCTGGGTGTACATCCAATTATGAGCAAGTCATTTAATCTCTCCCTGGGTCTCAGTTTCCTCATTTGTAAAATGGGGAAAATAAATATTTATGGTATTTTACCTTTCCAGACTTCAATTCCTTCACTGTAAAATGAAGATAATAAAGAGTTATGGCACCTACTTAAAAAGTTGTGATGGGGCTCAAAAAAGAGAAGTGCAAAACTACATGTGGGAGTAAATCAGCATGGTACATATGCATTCATCCCTTAAATAGTTTTGTATTCATTAGAACTTGAATTCATCAGGTGGATCACAAGTTTCCTGGGCCACATTCTACAACATAAAAATCCTCCTTTTTGCAATATGAGAAGACGTGCCTGGATGGGCAATAAGATTTGCAAAGCCTTTCTCCTAGGGCAACATTTTATGCCAATAAAGTAAAGAATAAAGATTGCTGTTTTCTGAGCCCCTGTATCTGCATCTGTAAATAAGATGGTAACACTGGATGATTGCTGAGGTCCTTCATCTTTCTGTTATGAGTTTGGGAGTCTTAAGTGCTAGCAAAGAAGAGGGAGATAGAATACCTAGGTTCTGACCTTTGTTATAGCACTAATTCACTGTATAACTGGGGTCAATTACTTCATTTTTCTGGGCCTAAATTCTCATTTGTAAAATGAAAGTTTGTCAAAAGCATATACTTCAAACCAAACGCTAACATTGTTTGTAATGGAAAAACACCAGAAACTTCCCCAAGTAAAAATAAGATTAAAGTAGCAAGGACGTCCTTTCTTCTCATTCTGAATATACACACTAGAGGAAATAGTAACTATAGCAATGAGAAAAGAAAACAATATTAAAAATGTAAACACTGGCAAGGAGAATTTGATTTTATCACTTATTATTGAAACTAAATAGTGGCATAGACATAATCCACTAATGTGGATCAATATGTAATGATCAACTGTGATGGATTTGGCTCTTTTCAACAATGAGGCAATTCCAATAGACTTGTTTTTTTGTTTCTTTTTTTCCTTTTCCTTTTTTTAATTAAAGATTTATTTTCAAAATATATACATGAATAATTTTTGACATTTATCTCTACCAAACCCTGCGTTCTAATTTTTTTCCTTCCATTTCCCCACCCCCTCCTCCAGTCAGCAAATGATCCAATATATGTTAAACATATGCAATTCCTCTATACATATTTCCACAAATATTATGCTGCACAAGAAAAGTCAGATCAAAAAGAAAAAAAATGAAAAAAAAAAACAAACAAAATGTAAGCAAACAACAATAAAAAGAGTGAAAATACTATGGTGTGGTCCTCATTCAGTTCCTACTGTCCTCTCTGTGGGTGCAGATGGCTTTCCTCATCACAAGACCTTTGTAACTGGTCTGAATCACCTCACTGTTGATGAGAGCCATGTCCATCAGAACTGATCATCATATAATCTTGCTGTTGCCATGTACAATGATCTCCTGGTTCTACTCATTTCATTTAACATCACTTCTTGTAAATCTCTCCAGGCCTCTCTGAAATCATCCTGTTGATTATTTCTTAAAAAACAATAATATTCCATAACATTCATATACTGTAACTTGTTCAGCCCTTCTCCAACTGATGGGCATCCACTCAGTTTCCAGTTCCTTGCCACTAAAAAAAGGGCTCCCACAAATATTTTTGCACATGTGGGTCCCAGCATTTGAGGGGAACTAACAAGAGATGCAGGCTAATGCATTGTTAATGGAAATGCAGAATGCTAATAATTCTGGAAAACAATTTAGCCTGAGAGGGGGGAAGGGATTAAATTGTCCAAATCCTTTAATCCAGCAATCCCATTACTCAGCATATGCCCCAAGGAAGTTAAAAATAGACATAATGGTCCACTATATAACATAATATTAATAGAAGCACTAATTGGGAATAGAGAAGAAATGGAAGCCTTTTCTCCAATTGAGAAAAGGCTGAAAAAACTATATGAACATAATGGAATATTACTATGCACTAAAAATGATGACTATGAGGAATTCAGAGAAACATGGAAGGTCTATTTGAACTGATACAAAATGAATACATAGCACTAAAAGAAAAATATAATAATTATAACAATAAGAGCACTTATACAGTGTCTATTATGTGTCAGATACTATGTTTTACAAATATCATCTCATTGGATCCTCAGAACCACTAGAGATGGATGCTGTTATTAACCTCATTTCACAGATGAAGAAATTGAGGTAAATTGAGGTTAAATGAGGAAGTGTAGGAGCCTAATTTTAAACTCAAATCCTCCTGGCTCCAGGCTCCTTCACCATCTAGCAACTTCTAAATATAACCAATCTACATACACAGTGACTTTTATGATTTAAGTGCAGGTCTCACTAGAAGAAATAGCTTTCAGTAGCTGAAAAGTCAGTGAAGATCCTCGGAGGACAAATGACAAATGTCCTTCTTCCCCCATGGCAGAAAGGTAGAGGGCTATTAGGAAAGAAAATTGGCTATACTACAGAAGCTTTCATTGTCTCTTCTATTTTGTGTGATTTTTTTTTCTTTGATACAACTTGTTTTTTTGGAGCAGGGACTGGTTTATTTCTGACTTCCTGTCCCTAGAGACTAGTATAGTATTTGGCACAGAATCAGTGCTTAATGCTTGTTGGCTGATTTGTCCTGAAGAAAGGCTCCAGTGAAGGGAGGGACCTGCTTTTGAAATAGGCTGCAAAGAAAAGAGGCATCAATAAAGTTTCTTGAAAAACAACAATAAATTCAAGGACTGGATTCAGTGACTTCTAAGGTCCTTTCCACACCTAGTCTTCCATGATTCTAGGACATGTTAATAAGTTACCTGTACAAGGTCACATGGGGAAAAAAAAAAAACTGGAACTAAATTTAGAAGAGAAAAATTATTAAACAACATTCATATTCCCAGATCACTAGAGTTTTGAGAGTCCTCTGAGATCATCCAATTGAACCCCCTCATATTTGCTCAAATATGAGCAAAGTGAGCCTCAGAGAAGTTAACTGACCTGCCCATTTTCATAAAAGACAATGAGTCAGGATTGAAACTTTGGCATTTTACGTCTAGGTCAATGTTGTTTCCATAATACTATGAACTTCTGAACTTGTTTTTCAAAGACTTTGGAGTTAAACCAGTTATCAAGGTATCCATAATAGTGTCTACCAAGATCTATTTTGTTTATAAATGAGTCTAAAGGTTTACCTGCTAGAGCCCAGTAGGCAGTACCCAGACATTCATTCAATAAAACAAAAGATACCAGCGACATCCCTCCATTCATCACTCCCACGAGAAATCGAGATATGGCAAAGAACTCATATGAGGGGGAAAATCCATTTGCAATAGCAAACAGGATGTCAAGGGCAAAACCTAAAAAAAGCAAGGAATAATATTCAGTTACTAAAAAAGGTACAACAAAACAATATTTGATGATATTTTATTTTATCTGTTGCTTTATGAAGAGAGTCCTTGAAAATACAAATGTTCTTAAGCTATAGTCTTTTAAGTTATATCTTTTTCATATACTTACTAAGAAAATACTCCTAGGAAGAACGGAAACTGACATTTTAACTATTAGAGAGCAGAGGCTAGCACAAATTCTAAATGATCTACACCAGATAGTCTTTATAATGAAGAGAATATTGTATTTGGAATCAGGAGACCTAATTCAAATCCTTAACTTTCATTTATTACCTGCATCTCTTAAGTGAGTCACTTTATGATATGAACTATGCCCAAACAGCTATAAAATCATGCAGATCCTTTGACCTAACAATACTACTATTGTCATGAATCCCAAAAGAGATAAAAAAAAGGAAAAGGACCTATATGTACAAAAATACTTATAGCTCTTTTTTCAGGGCAAAGAATTAGAGATTGAGGGGATGCCCATCAATTGGAGAATGGCTGAATAAATTGTGTTATGTGATTATGATGGAATACTATTGTTCTATAAGAAATGATGAGCAGGATGCACTCAGAAAAAAAACCTGGAAAGTCCTCTGTGAGCTCATGCAAAATGAAATGTATTGTGTACAAATTAATAACAGTGTTGTCGGATGATCAGCTGGGAATAACTTTGCTATTCTCAGCAACACAATGATCCAAAATTATTCTGAAGAATTTATGATGAAAAATACTATCCACACCCAGAGAAAGAACTGTTTGTATTTGAATACAGACTGAAGTATACTTTTTAAAAACTTTATTGTCACAAAATTTTATTTGGGGGGAGGAATCTATGTTTTCTTTCAAAACATTATTTGTGTAGACATGTTTTGCATAACTTCACATATGCCTTCTCAATAGAAAGTA
Organism: Antechinus flavipes; assembly: GCF_016432865.1. Lineage (NCBI taxonomy): Eukaryota > Metazoa > Chordata > Mammalia > Dasyuromorphia > Dasyuridae > Antechinus > Antechinus flavipes. The sequence goes on from NC_067401.1 coordinate 47,244,967, forward strand.
GGAGGATGGGGAAGGGGGAAGAGAGAGAATCTGAAACTCAAAGTTTTAAAAATAAATATAAAAAACTGTTTTATACATAATTGGGGGAAAACACATATACACATATATACAGACACATACACACACACAGAGAAAGAGAAAGAGAGACAGAAAGACAGACAGACAGACAGAGACAGAGAGAGGAAAGAGAGACAGAGAGAGGAGACAGAGCACACACACACACACACATACACACACACACACAGAAAGAGAGAGAGAGAGAGAGAAAGGAGGGAGAAAGGGAGGGAAGGAGGGAGGGAGGAGAAAGTCACTTTACTCTTGTTGGGTCTCAGTTGCCTTAACTACAAAATGAGGTTTTTGGAGTAAGTGATCTCTAAGGTACTTTCCAGTTCTAAATTCTAAGATCTTAGAATTCTGGTGTTTATTCCTTTGGTTACCACATAGCAAGAGAACTTGGCAGAATTCTTTGTAGTCTGTTTAAAGAGAGCCAACCTACAAAGGAGGTAGAAATTTAGCTGAAGGTTGAATGCAGAATATCTCATTATTCCACTGGGCCTATGGGAAACTAATTTGGGACAGCCATTTCATCTTTCTTGAACCTAAGTTTCCTCATCTGTGAAATAAGAGACAGAATACAACTCTGAGAATATATGAGATTCTTACACTAGAATTTAGTGGCGAAGGACAAAGATAATGTTGAAACTTAAGATATTTGGTCTTGGTAAGTCAAGCTATAAATATCTGGCAAAGATCAAGTCTGGTTGTAGTTTGCCTGTCAGATACAACCAATACAAAATTTTACACTTTCTAAACAGTTACCCAAAGAACTTTAAGCAGCACGATGGAAAAGCAACATAGGACTGCCATGAAACTTGGGTTTTATCAGGATTGCAATAACTTACCTGTTAGATAGACCTTTTTCCTTCCCAAACGATCTGAAAGTTGTCCAAATGTTATCACTCCCACGAATACACCACTGAAGAAAAATGAGCTGGCTACACTCACTTTGTATGACTTGTTGGCAATTAGGAACCACTAAAAAAAGGGGAAAAAGAGGCCTTTAGGCCAAGGGAAAAAATGGTTGCATTGAATCAGTCATTAAAAGGCTGCATGTACAGTGATAGCTTATATACCAATTTCCCCTCAAACATAGCTTATCATTAACTAGACTGTAGAATAATGAATCCATCTCAGATGCTATTCAAGATTCAAGATTCAACAAAATATTCAAAAAATTTTAAAATAATGCTATTATAAGAATTTTATAGTCATTCAAGCCCATATAATATGGTTGGCCCATTTCTTCAGTAAGCTAATGGCTTTTACAGCTCTCAGCTACTTTTGGACCATAAAAATGAAAGGGAAGAAAGAAATCCCTATTCTCAGAGAGCCATCATTATCTAAGACTACACTTCCTAAAGAACTGGGGTGAGTAGTCTCAGGGGTGAGTAGAGAGTTGAATTCCTTCTATCGCCCTTCCTGAAAGCAGCCAAATTGGTTGAGAAAGTTGACCCTTTCCTTTTGAAAGCTTCTATTTTCCCAATTGAGTTCTTTCCATCTGGCTGAAGCTCAGCAAGCATTCTCTCTGTGTGTTTTCTGTGGCTTATAGTATCGACTTAAAGCCTTAGCACATAGTAGGCACTTAAGTGTTTATTTTCTTACTTCCTTCTAGACAGATGGACAGTTAGACTGTCACAATAATTTCTGTGGCCCTGGTTCTTTTCTTTGAATCGTCATAATTAAGAAAGGAGGTCAACAAGATTTTAAGTTACGTGCCATTTACTAGAGATCAGTCTTTTGCAAATCAGACTTCTGACAATCTCCAGCCAAAAAAAGTCTGCATTCTTGAAACAGTCGTCACAAATTCCCTTAATCAAAACCACACATTTTATTGCTCATTTGAAAAAAGAAACTGCTGGAGCAGAGTTAGGAGATTTACAATTTCTTCTATAAAGAAAACTTTTTCTACTAATGCAGAGGGGCATATCATCTGTTAACTACTCAAATTTCAGAGAGCTGTCTGGGGCAGTTCCTTAGGAATAAACAACTTGTCCAGATTCGCAAAACAATGATAACAATAACATTTATGCAGAACTTTGAGGCTTGTTGCTATTATTACCTTCATTTTACAGGTAAAGAAACTCACACAGACAGGTTAAAGTGACTTGCTCAGTATCACGCAACTAGTATGTAATAAGGCTGCATCTGAATTCAAGTCTAAATACAGCACTCTCTCTAGTTCACCACCTAGCTGCATGAATCAGAGACAATAGATGAACCCAGTTTTCTATTATTTTAAGACTGGCCCTTTTAAATACCATACTTTGCTGCTTCTCTGACATTTCGCATGAGAAAATTGGCATTAATTAGGATAATAAATATTTATCAGATACTTATTATGCACTAGGCATTGTGCTGTGCATTAGGATTGTAAATATAAGCACAAAGAATGACAGCTCTTACCTTCAAAGAACTTATATTCTAGGGAGGAAAAAGAAGGCATCTATAGAGAGGTATTATGGGGAATTAAGGAGAGTGAGAAGTTTAGTCAGGAGGAGAATGAAATATGTTCGATTTGGGCCCATCCCCCAAGTGAAACTCATCACTGGGAGAAGATGGAGAGGGAATTGTTCCTGGATGAGAAGGAACTGAGGGAAATTCCAGAGTAAAAAGTCAGCTAAGACCTGATAGACATGTGTAGAGAGTCAGATGCACAGCCAGAAGGGAGAGGAAGCATGGCTAGGATGGCACCATCCCCAAGGTGGAGGCTCCCAAATGGAACTCACCGATCACAGAATTTCAAAGCTGGAAGGGACCCAGATACCTTCCAAGTAGAGAACTTTCCAACTGGTATTATGGACTATGAAAATATCTAAATTTTCTATCATGGACTTTATCATTCTCTATAACCTTAGTACAAGAGTTCAGGAGCCTGGGACCACAGACAAGTAATTAGGGAGAACTAGAAATGGGAAGATCAGAAGAAAGGGGAAAACTTGGAGGGGTAAAGGAAAAAGAATAACTTGGTTTAAGTTTATTAAATTTAAGAAAGTAAACGTCTTTGGTAATAATGTTTTTTTTTTCTTTTTAACTAGTGTTAGATCATGAGCCAACTGCTAGGAAAAATTGATTTGATTAATGTTTTCAGTTCTATAGATAGGTAAACTGAGGCGTAAAGAGAATAATTGACTTGTCCAATGTTTCATAGTGGTACCAGTCCAATATTCTTTCCTTTATGGAATTAACAAAAAGTCCCTCAAAAAGATTTATTACAGAGCACTAGCCCTTTAGTCAAGAAGACCTGAGTTCAAATATGAACCCAGACACTAAACACTTCTAGCTGTATGACCCTGGGCAAGTTACTTAACCCCAAGTGCCTCAGGAAAAAAAAAATATTTGTTACCTTGTACATGTTTAACCATATCAGATTGCTTACTATCTTGGGGGGAGGTGGGAGAGAGGGAGAAAAATTTGGAACACAAGGCTTTGCAAAGATGAATGTTGAAAACTATCTTTGCATGTATTTGGGAAAATAAAATACTATTTTTAAAAATTTGGTTACCTAGTTTACTAAATTAAAAATAACAAATGACACTAGAAGATGGACAGAATGTTGCTCAAAACAGGATGAAATCTTTTAAAGAGAAGGATAAAAAGTAAAAAGGAAAAAATGTATATTACTATTCAATACAAAGGATGCTTCTCAGAAAAAGGGGGAGAGAGCCTGGACCTGAGATTTCAGGGATTAGAGAACTCCCTCATTCTGGAAGCTGCCTCGCCCAGGGCAGGTTTGTAACTTCTCCGTAACTTATTGTTTTAAATTGCATAGAAAACTAACAGGTTCAGTGACACCTTGAACCAGCTCAACAAAGTCAATTGTTCAATTTTCCACATGAGCATTTAAACCCAAGATATTAGCAAACACTAAAAATCAGACTTTGTTTTGCTGGTGTTCTAGACCAGAGGAGCCACAGGCCTCAACAAACATCCTAGCGTGGCTGGAACCACAGTTACAATGGTATTGGGAAATGTTTAACAAAACAAATTAAAATAAAATAATCGTGTTATTTTGTGATTTTCTAAGTCAATATGCCCTGGGAGGGATCTTTTTTATTTAAGTTTGACACAACTAGTCTAGGATTAAGAAAGTCATGGAGAAAATATTAATACAATAGATTAACTGTGTTATGCATATACTTTATTTTTTAAATCAGTATACCATTGCTAGGGTTGCACAATTAGTTATGTGTCCCAAGGAGGATTTGAACTCAGATTTTCCAGGCTCCAAAGCCAGTTCTCTATCCTCTAAAGCCATGTTGCTCATAATGGGATCATCAGAAAAGGTCATGTTATGATGATGACCTTAAGATGCAGGGAAACCAATGTCTTTATCCAAGAAAGCAGGGAAATATGTGATATATTTTAGGAAAAGCTACCTATCAAAAATCATTAGGATTTTTTAAAAGCCATGGCCTTGAAAGGATAATTCCAGTTGTATGGGAAATCTGAATGGATTTTGACTTTGGAAAAAACCAAACACACGTCAATCATTGTTCCCTTTGCCAGAGGAAAGAGATGTTGTTTTTACTTTTGAAAATCTCCAAATCAAATGTGCAGGATAAGTTGTTGTTTTTTTTTTTAATGATCCTAATGTTTATTTGATGATCCTAGTGTTTTTGGACTCAAATCAAAGACTTGGTTTGGCAGATGCTGACTGTTTTTTAGAGTTAAAATCTTCATGCTCTTATCTCTTTTAAAATATAAGAAATCCACCTCTTTGTTATTGCACTATAAAGTTTGCAGAAGGCAACTAAATAGTTCAATGGATAGAGCACTGGGGCTGGAGTTAGCAAGACTTTTAGACACTTATTATCTGTGTGACTCTGGGCAAGGAACTTAAACTCTCTCAGCCTTTATGCATTGGAGAAGGAAATACCCTAACCCACTCCTATATCTCTGTCAAGAACACTCCATGGACAGTTTGGTCCATGAAGTCACAAAGAGTTGGAAATGACTGAACAACAAGTTTTGCAGAGGCTATTCTCACAACAACTCTGCCATCTTGATGGCATGGATATTGTTACTGTTGCTTCCCCCTGGGAAATGTCTGTGGTTACATGGCAAGTAACAGGGCAACAAGGTAGCACATTTAATGTACAGGGTACCAGACTGCGGTCAGGAAGATCTGAGTTCAAAGCTGGCCTTAGATATTTACTAGCTGTGTGACCCTCAGCAAATCATTTCACTCTGCTAGTCTCACTTTCCTCATTTGTCAAAGGAGCTGGAAAAGGAAATGGCAAAACACTAATATCTGTGCCAAGAAAACCCCAAATGGAGTCAAAAAGAGTCAGATATGACAAAGAACTGAATAACACTAAGTACTAGAGCTAGGATTCCAACTAAGCCTCTTGGCAATAATAATATTAGTAATAACAATAAAAATAACAACAACACAGCATTTAGAGAGCTCTATAAAGTTTGCAAAAATTCTGAGAGGTAGATGATATTATCTTCAAGGAAACTGAGGCTGAGAGAGGGTGAGTTCACACAGCTAGAATGTATTTAAGGCAGAATTGGAACTCAAGTCTCCCTGGCTCAAAGCCCAACACTATTTTGCATCGTACCATCTAGCTGCCTTAAAGCCACTGCATGAAGCTCACATCCTAATGGGGTTCCAAGAGTAGTTTTGCTCCATGGACTCTCCAATTTATGGATGGATTGTCTTCCAAATGTTCTTTTTGTAAGTCAGAATGGAATTCCCCAGAGAAACAATATCAACACTGTAAATGAAGCATGATGTTTGATGGCTATTCCTAGAGACATGAAGGACATTGGATAGAGCACTGGACTCAAAGTCAGGAAGACTCATCTTCCTATATTCAAATCTGACCTCAGAGATTTACTAGCTGGTTGATCCTGGGTAAGTCATTAACCCTATTTGCCTCAGTTTCCCCATCTGTAAAATGAGTTGGAGAAGGAAATGGCAAACCACTCTAGTGTCTTTGCCAAGAAAACCTCAAGAAGGATTACAAAGAGTCACAAACAACGGATAAATACCTAAACAACAAGAACAGTTTCTAGAGAACCGAACCCACCCTGTGCAATCATGTTTCTTACCAGAGGACTCCAACAATCTGTTATTCCATCAGTATTAGTATTCCCAAATTGATGCAGATTATAGCACCTCTGCATTTTGAGAGGTTTTTGACAGTTTGCTACAGGTGAATGACATCACCTTGTAGCCAATCCAGTGGTGGGGTCAGGAGATCTAGCATTGGATCCCACCTTCCATACTTACTGTGTGGTTTATGTAAATCAATCAATCTCTGAGAGTTAGCTTCCTCATTATTCCCACCAGAACATGCTTGCATGGACACTATGTTCTAGCCAAATTGACTCACTTGCTGTTCTCTGAACTCAGAATTCCTTTCTCCAATCTCACAGGCTAGATAGAACGCCTACATTGAAAAGCATGAGCTCTTTCTTAATGGAAGCTTCTAATCCCTCTATGTGTTAGTGCTTCCCTCTCTTCAATTTCTTTAATATATACTTCTTTGTTTGCTTGTCTATATCTCTCAGTAAAGTATAAGCTTCTTAAGGGCAGGGATTTTCTTTCATTTCTGTACTTTTATTGCTATCATCAAAATCCAGTATACTCTGTCCATAATGGGCACTTACTGTTTCCTGAATTACATTGAAATGAATTGAATTTTTAAGATTGGAGAAATAATATCTGTACTTTTAACCTCCCAAAGTCAAAAGAAAAACTATGGAAACCAGTAAAGACCCATATAAAAGGGATAGATTATTTTTCACTTAGACATTAGAGAAAGTCAAAGGAACCCAGATGTGTTCATTGTGGGTCTCTGATTACAGAGTGAGAGAATGGAAAGAACAAACATGTTTGAAACCCAGCTCTGCAGTACAGTGAAAACAGCTCCATCTGTGGCATCATAGGACCTGAATTCAAATTTGACCCCTGACACCTGAAACTGCAAAGTTGAATAATTCAGAGAATAGCAAGTGAGTTAATTTGGCTAGAACATAGTGTCCATGCAAGCATGTTCTGGTGGGAATAATGAGGAAGCTAACTCTCAGAGATTGATTGATTTACATAAACCACACAGTAAGTATGGAAGGTGGGATCCAATGCCTACACTGTCTTTGCTTTGATGTTCTCATCTATAAAATGAGGGAATTGGACTAGGTAATCTCTGAGCTCTAACCTCTGTGACTTTGGAAAGTCACTTCTCTAAACTTCAGTTTTCTCATTTACAAAATAAGACTATTCAAGCTCTAAAATATATAAACCCTGGTCTTAATTGTTCAGTGTTGCAGGTTCTAAGACTATAAATTAACAAGCCAGTTGCCCGTCTATCTATATTCACAAAAAAAAGGAAGGAAGAAGGAAGAGAGGGAAGAAATGGAAAAAGGTAAATTTTTTAAAAAGAGAGGGAAGGAGGAGAAGAAAGGGGAAGGGAGGAAGAAAAGAATGGAGGGAAGAAGGAAGAAAGGAAAAAGAAAAGGAATAAAGAAAAGAAGGAAGGGAGGAAGACAGGAAGAAAAGAAGAAATGAAAAAAGAACAAAAGCAAGGAAAGATGGATGAATGGAAGAAAGGAAGAAAGAAAAGAAAGAAGGAAGGGAGGGAGAAAGAAAAGAAGAAAAAAGAAAGGAAAGAAGAAAGGGAGAAAGAAAAGAAGGAAGGAAAGAAGAAATTCTAAACAAATCTTCTAACTTTTGGGACAATTCTTTGTTCATAATGCTGCACTTTAAGTTATCAATCTTATTTGATCTTCCCAACAAACTTGTGAATTATTACTCCCATTTTATAGATGAGTAAACTAAGATTGAGAGGTTAATTACCCAAGTTCACATAGCTAGTGAGTATCTAAGTCAGGATTTGAACTCAAGGCTTCTTGACTCCAAATCTAATCCTCTGTCCCCTGTGCCAGTTACCTGATATCACAGGATGGTGAATTAAAAACATCTCCCGAGGAGTCATTTGGACACCTCACCTGGTGGGGAGATGGTATGGGTTGCAGCCTATGACATTTTTAGAAGGCCTGACCAAGATAGAATGGCACAAAATTCAGTCTGGTGATGTATGGTAGGTATGGTGATAAAGGATTACTTCTGGTAATTTTAGAGGGTTTTGGTCCCAAAGCAATGAATATGACTGGGGTTTTGGTTTTTATGGTTTTGGCTATTAAATTAAACTATAGAGGGGGAGAAAATCCTTAAATTCTTAAAATACTAAAAGAATGTGCAGAATGATAACAGTAAAATTTTAGGATCACCAGAAAGTGGTACATAATTTCTTCATTTATATGGCATGGACAATCCCAACTTTATTGATATTTAGCCTCGCAATACATATAAAAGTGATTTTTTAAAAAGCAAATTAACCTTCCCAGTTCTTTAACTCAACCTAACATTTGAAATGAGCAGAAATCTAAAAACCTAGTTTATAAGCCTATTGGATTTCAGATGACAGATAGGACAATGGAGAACTAGATCACCCATTCGGCCACCATCTTTTCTAGAAGACCAGAGTGTTGGAAAAGCCCAGTGAGAATGCTTACTTAGTACAAGTCTTAGAAGGAGAAAGATAGAGAATTCCTTATAGGGCATTACATGTGGACAGCCTGATTGTAAAGACCAGGATGGATACCCAACTGTTGTCCTTACTCATTTAATATTTCAGCCTCTTGCCTTATCAAACCAGAAGGCAATAATAGCCTTGGAAGTATTGTTTTTAAAATAACTGATGAAATCCCAAATTGGTGCCACATGCAACAATCACACAACCCAATAAGTTTCAGAATTCGGTTAACTCTTCAGGATGATAAGCTGGTATGGCTAATAACTTCTCACAAACACAATTCTGGGTTTTTCCCAACTGACATTTTCTCACTAGTGTATTGGATACTGGCTCTGTTGCAGATACAGAAAAATTCAAAATATCTTGGCTGAATTGTGGCCCCCCTGTACTGTACTTCCTGTAAGGATATCTGAAACTGACTCACTATGGGAAGATCTTGCTAAAAGAGAAAATTGGGCAATCGGGGGCCTTCTGTGTTGAGGAAGTCGTTGGACAGGGTATTTCAAGAACAGTTTCATGGTGATTAACTAACTTGCTCCATCTCTGTGTAGTTGTCATTCTGAATTACCACTTAATGGGTGAAGTGTGCAGGCTATTACAATCAGTAACACAGGCATAAGGAAGCAAGACATTAAAAAAAATGAGCTTCCAAAGCAATTATTGCAGTGGATTTTTCAAATAGTTTTTATACTCTCTCTTTTGACCCTGGGGTATGGCTTAGGGAAAATATATTAATCTCAAGATAATAATCAGTCCATTTCAGTTCCACATTATCCACAATGATATTAAAGAATCCAACCTTACTCTTTTTTGGTTGCAAACATTAATTAAGCATGATAATTGTGTGTCTCATCGATGCTTGGTACTTTCTGAATGAGTCATAGCTCAGGGAATAATTTGAATACAGCAGACAGCAATTTGCTACATAAATTCACCCCAATGGCTATTAGAAGCTCATTTCAGAATAGTCAAGCCTGCCAGTTTATAGTCTCTCCAGCATACAGTATCAAGTTAATCACATCTGCATCCCTTTTTCCTTTGCCCCTTCCTAAAACATTCTTTAAGAAAAATGTGTTCAAGGTCTGACATGGACATCGCGTGAAGAAGGGTAGTTTTGAGTTTCTCATTACTTTTCATTACTTTCATGAGTTGTTCAATTGTGTCTGACTTCATGACCTCATTTGGGGTTTTCTTGACAAAGATACTAGAGTGATTTGACATTTCCTTCTATAGCTTATTTTACAAATGAGGAAACTGAGGCAAACAAAGTTAGGTGACACTAGGGTCACACAGCAATAAACGTCTGAAGCCAAATATTAATTCAAGAAGAAGAATCTTCCTGACTCTAGGTCCCAGACTCTATCCACTGTTTAACCATCTGCCACTTTTTAAAGTGGGACCCTCTTAAATCCAAAAACCTTCTGAAGAGTCTACACAGACATCTATTCCTTGGGGTTTCAGACTGATAGTTTGACCACTGGTCTTCTGTCCTTTCTATTACCATTCAAACAATAGAGTCATTTCTAAATCCACAAACACTGCCTATGTGGCAAATGTTCCATTACCAGTATGGTGGTTAAATCCTCCTCCCAGGCTACACGCCATGCTGGAAGGCCATAACCTTTATAATATATAAGTTAGGGGATTAAGCTGAGCAGTTCTGTGGGACCACAGCCACAGTCGATATGGAATTGAGGCTAAAATAATTGTGTTCTATTTCTAATTTGAGACACAGGTTAATACAAATCAGGAAAACCTGAGTTCAAATTCTGCTTCAGGTACAAACTGTATTCTCCTTGGCAAGTCACTTAACCCTGTTTGCCTCAATCCTTATCTGTAAAATGAAACTAATAATAGCACCTACCTCCCTGTGTTCTTTGGAGGATCAAAATATATTTATAAAGCAACTTGCAATTCTTAAAGTGGTACATAAATGCCAGTTGTTATGATAAATATATTCAAGAAAAATAGTTGTCATAGCAATGTGTGGGGTAAATTGTTACATGTGAAAATATGAAAAGTATATCCAAGGAAACAAAAAACAAATTAAAAATAAAGAATCTGTCAGGCTACGTGGAAATTTCAGTATTCTCTCATATCAACTTCTACAGATTTCTGTACTTCCCTTTTTTTTTTTTTCCAGTCAATAAATGTTTCTGGACCTCCTATTCTGTGTATAGTGATGCAATAAACAATGTAAGGTTTCCAGGATCCACAATCAAGGAACTTCTAATCTTGTTAAAGGGCTAGAAAACTACAATTCAGCTTTTGTCTGTTTGCCCTTTTCTTTCTAGTGAGAAGAAAAAAGAACACATTTTAGATAGCATTTTCCCATTCCTCGTTGAATTGGACCAGTTTGAAGAAGGCCATGTTGCTATCGGTATTTCTCAGTTGGTTGTGAAGCCAGAAAGACCTAATGAGCAGGCCTCTAACTATGGCAGAAAGGGCAAATCACAGAATCTCTCAGCATTTTTGGCAACTCCTAACTAAAGAAGGAGCTAACTCAGACTGGTAGAAGTTGTTCCTCCCCAGGAGTTCCCAGCTCCAGAAATATACATCCACTCTCAATTACTATCCCCACTCTCCAAATAATAACAGCACAGCTTCATTATTATTTTGACTATTATTGATGATGATTAGGATGATCTTTTGAGGTATCCCTAAAATTCAGGCAAATAAAATTCAAAGAGTAGGTGACTAAGGACGAAGAAGCCAATTTATTAAAGTGATCCAACTACTCTATTTCTTCTTCACTTCCTCATCATTTACCTCGGAGGCAATGGAGGTGAAGGTGCCGCTGAAATGGACGTGCTTGTGCATCTCGCTTCCATTGGCTGTCAGGAACCATTCCCCAAAGGCTTGGTCTTCAGTCCTTGACTGGTTGCTATGGCTTTGATTAGGCAAAAGCTCTGCCAGGTCCCAGTGGTAGGAAGGCGTTGCTCCGACCAATGCAATAAGGATCGCTTCCGTGGCAACATAAAGCTAGCAATACAGACGCACAAAATTAAAACATTCCACAGAAAATTGCCATTCACCTTAAAATTTTCATTCTCATGAATTTACACTCTTCCACTGGATGCATTTTTCTGGCCAGTGTAGTTAATGATGCTGTATAAATTATACCAACACCATCACCATCTTATGGATCTTGAATTTTATAGTTTTTTTAAAGGGCTTCAAGGAAATACTGCTTTATTTGAGCTTCTAGAAGGTCAGGAAAGTGAAAAGGATGGGTGTGATACTAGCTATCACTTTAGAAGTCTGAACTTGCAAGACTATTACTTCCCTTTTTTTAATAATAGTTTTTTTAATATATACAAAAATAGTTTTCAACAGTCACTCTCTCCTAGACAGCAGGTAATCCAATATAGATTAAACATATGTTTCTAAACATATGTTCACATTTATCATAAGACTGTCAATTCCAAGGCTATTACTTCTTTTTAGATACTTTGCCCAAAATCAAGATGCTCCAAATTCAAATCAAATTCCACTGGGTGGACACTTTCACTTGGGCTTCAGTCTCAAAGTTCAAACAATCATGTTTCTTATATGAATGATTAATTTAAGTCTCAAAGAATAGAATACTTTCCTGTTCATCTAAAAAAAATAAAAAACCCTATAACTTTGTTAAATAAAACTAAGCATAACATTTATTAAATTTATCCATCATCATATTTAAATAAACTGTGTAATATTTACAGTAAGATTTCAGAAACTCAAATACCTAAGTAAATCTTTAACTTTTAACTGTTTGTTATGAATTACTGCTTACTGTATTCCTTGTTTCCCTCTTATCTCAGAAAGAGTTAATTTACGTTACATCTTTTCTGAATTCTCACAGACTTGCTAGAGCTTATCCTCAATTCCAATATCCCTATGTCAGCTTTGCCAAATTCCACTCCTACTTTTTTTCTGCTGCCAATTTCTTTTTCATTATAACAAGAAGATCCTATTTCTTCTTTATTAAGGGAGAAAGTCTTCTAATTTTCTGTTCTCCATCCACTCTTGACAAGCTGGTCCCAATTTCCCTTTCTAGCTTTTTATGCATCATTCCTCATCACAAACAACATGGTCCAAATGCATGGGGCTTCTAACAGAAATTTAACATTGCTCTGCATCTCCCAGTTTTGTTTTATTGTCCCTCACACCTGAGATGCCAACTTTACTGCCTCTGCTTCAAATCTCTGGTTACCTTCAAGACAAGTAGAATGGCAAGAGCTGGCTTCTTAGGCAGGAAAAAGCAGGTTCAAATATTACCTGACTTATGCTGACTCTTAGCGAGTCACTTGATTTCTTAGTATCTATTTTAAACAATTTTCTAGGACAGAAATGGTAGTGAAAGTACCAATCTGAATCAAAGGAAGGAATTTCTTAGTTGAGGAGCTAATTAAACTAATGAACTTACAGGTATATTTTCTTTCCCTATCCTTCCTATGCAATGAAGCACTTATTTGATACAGTAGACAAAACATTGGGCCTCAAGTTGGAAAGATCTGAGTGTAACTTGAGCCTCACATACTTACTAGCTATGTGTCTCTGGGCAAGTTACCTAATCCATCTACCTCAGTTTACTCAATTGTAAAAGGCGGGGTATTAAAAAGGGGGTATTCATAGCATCTACCTTTGCAGAATTCTGAGAATCAAATGGGATAATTGTAAAGCATTTAGCACAGTACCTGGTGTATAATATGCTGTCTATAATTGTTTATTCCCTTTCCCTTCCCTTCTTTTAAGACTCAATGCAATTCTACCTTCTACATGAAAACTTTGCTCATCCTCCCATCTCTTAGTACATCCCCCTCCAAAATTTGCCTTGTATATATTGTGCATATACCTACATATGTATATTTATCTCCCTGTTTATAAGGAAGTTCCCTGAAAGAAGAGAAGGCTTGGGTCTTGTATTTGTATCCCTAACAATAATCATAATCATAATCATAATCATAATAGCTGACATTTACAGAGCACTATAAATGTCAGCTATTATGATTATGATTATTATCTTTGCACCAGGTGCTATGCTAACAACTTCTTTACAATTATCATACTATTTGATCCTTAAAAGGATTCTGAGAGGTAAATGCTATTATTATTCCCATTTTACAGATGAGGGATAAGAGGTAGACAGAGGTTAAAGTGACTTGACCAGGATCACACAGCTGTTGTCTTAAACTGGAGTTGAATTCAAATCTTCCCTACTCTAGGTCCAATACTCTGTCTCCTGTGCCACCTAAGCTTTCCTAACACAGTACCTGGCACACCAGGCATGCTTTAGCATTAATAAATGCTTATTGATGGATTTTCCTCCCTGTGGGCTGCAGAGAAGGAAAATACCAAGCAGCAATTTACAAGCCTTTGTGAATACCCAGTGTTCACCTTACTCCAATCAAAACAGAGTATTTTGCTGCTACTGCCTTGCTAAGAAATGCCTTTAAATAATTTCTCTGGAAGTATACATCCAATCATTCCTGCCATCAATGGTTCTATCAGTGGGTTCTCAGCACGCATGGACTTAGACTGCAAGGAATCTTCCCTATTTGAATGGAGCCATGTCTTTAATCACAAAATTTGTCCTTTTCAAACATTTTTCAATGGCACAATTGAGTGTTTTGAGACACAATAGAACACATTAAAAAGCATTTATAAAGCATTTACTACATGGCCAAGACCTTGTGCAGACCTGGGAATACAAATATAAGCAGAAAGACAGTCCCTGCCCTCAAGGAGCTTCTATTCTATTGGTAGAAGACAAAACACAAAAGAATGGTGGAAACACCTACAAGCACATGGTAGAGAAATTTAGAAGAACCAGAGGTGAAACCTGGAGAAGAATGAAGATAGGGCAGAACTAGGCATCCTTCTTCAAATGGAAAAGGACCAGCCAATCAGAGGACAAATAATAGGAAAAGAACATCATTTATTTATTGATTTATTTATTTTTATTTTAAACTTTATTTTTCTTTCTTTTTTAGTATGAAGCTTTTTATTTTCAAAATAGAGTTATCAGCATTCACCCTTGCAAAACCTTGTGTTCCAAATTTTTTCCCTCTCTTCCTCTCACATCCTCCCTTAGATGGCAAGTAATCCTGCGTATGTTAAACATGTGCAAAAGAACATTGTTTATTAAGCACCTACTATGTGATAGGTGCTTGCTAGAGGCTTATTGGAAGAAGAGGCTGCAGGAGAAGAGGCTATTTTTCAGTGTGAGAATTCCAGAGGTAGAGTGAACTTTCAGGGAGAAGAGGTTTCTGAGACATGATAGAGAAAAGAAGAACTGAGTGTACAGCCTAGAAGAGAATTAATTTGGAGTCAAAAAATATGGCATCTCTGGTACTACTACCATGGGTGACCATAACAAAGTCACCTTCTTCTCCTTGGTCCTCAGTTACCTTTTGTTTAAAATGGGAGGTGGGGGGGGAGGATGAGAATACATGATTTTTGAGATCTTTGACACCTAGAAGTCCTGTGATGCTATGGAAATTTTAAAACAATGATTGGTTCTTTCTTTTATTTTATCATGAATTCCTTTGGATATCTGTAAAACACTCCAACTCTTAGCTCCAAAATTTTTTTCTGGCTATCCTCCATGTTTTTCTTTGCTCTGACTACAATCCTCCTCGGCTACCTTTTGAGTTCTAACGAAAATCCCATTTTCTTAGGAAGCTCTAAATCTTCTTAATTCTAGTGCCTTCCCTCTTTTAATTATTTCCTATTTGGCCTAAATATAACTCATTTTGAATGTACTGTTGTATCTCCCCCAGTAGATTGTAAACTTTTTGAGGGCAGGATATTTCTCACCACTTTTTGAAACTCCATTGCTTAGCACAGTACCTGGCATATGATGAGTGCTTAATAACATTAATTATTAATAATGATTGATATTCATTGATTGATGAAACCTATTAACTTTTTCAGAATATATTTTTTTAAATAATTGAATTTCAATTTAATTTGAATTTAAATTTCAGTTAGAGGTTAGTGAAAAATAAAGATGGTTTTTTTTTCCCTCATCAAAGGTCACAGACCCCCTGAAATCTATCTAGAGGAACCAAGTTAAGAATCCTTACTTTATAAAGAATTATAATGAGATTTCTGCACTGTAAATATCATTTCAATTTTACTGATGAGAAGAGAGATACAGAAAAGTGATGCCAATAACAGGGTCAGGATTAAAAAATGAGGCTTCAGGACGCCTGCTCTAAATACCTTCCACAAAGCAGGTATATAAGCTATATTTAGTTTAGTTTGTTCTTAAGCTTAGCCAACACACATGAACTATTAAGCTAATAATACCAAACTCTGGACAATGTTTGAGTTCACTTGGCTCTAAGAAAAGACATCTTTTTCATGAAACAGATGAAATGGAAATTCATGTAGCTTGTACAATATAACTTTTTGATCAGATGGCCCCCTTGATAAGATCTGATCACATCTGAAATTTACCATGTGTTCTGCTATCTGAAGAATAAAAAGTCTATTTTATAGGGCAGTGATCCAACTGTTAAGTGAAGTTTTTGTTTTATTTTGTTTTGTTTTGTTTTAAGGCAAAAGAAGAGTCATTTGTCATGTTAAGAGAATGAAACTGGCCTGGAAAAAAAAAAGTCATGATGTGATAAGTAATATAACATAAGGCTAATGTAAACCACAGTAAGAAGTATTTTCATAATTAGCAGTAAATCTAGAGGAATGAAAAGCTTATGTAGGTTATTCTATGGCAGCAATTTATTACAAAGGAAAAAGAAAAGAAAATGGCTTCTCTCCATACTGATTCAGAAACCTATAAAAAGCTACAACATAGGGAGGGGCCATTTCATTGAAATATTCAAGAATTTAAAATTATAAGTATAGCAAGATCACAAATAATCACTCAACAAATATTTGCTAAATACCTACTATGTGTCAGCTGTTGAAGATGCAAAGATAAAAATTAGACCATGTCTTTCCTCAAAAAGATTACATTACATTATCAGAAATATGTACACATAGAGATAGACACAAAAACAGTATAAATACAATGTAACTTTTAGCAGGGAAATGCTGGAGGAATCAGGAAAGACTTCATGGAGGAAGTGGCTTGAGACAAGCTTTGAAGAAAACTAAGGATTTAATTTGTTTATTTGCAAGGCATTTGAGGTTAAGTGACTTGCCCAGAGTCAGTCACATAACTAGGAAGTATTAAGTGTCTGAGGTCATATTTGAACTCATGTCCTTCTGACTCTAGAGCCAGTGCTCTACCCACTGCACCATACAGCTGGCTCCAAATCATGGATTTTAGAAAGACAAGATGGGACAGGAATGCATTCCAGACAAAGGGGAAAAATATGTTGTTGCAAATGCAAGGAGACAGGAGATATATTGTAGTGTGTGACAAAGAGCGAGGCTAATTTGGTTGAGCTCAATAATATATGAAAGGGAAGGACCAATATTCATAAGACTAGAAATTCAACTTGAAGCCCAAAGTAAAGGGTTTTAAATGCAAAGGAATTTAGATTGTAAGCTTCTTGAGGGCAGGGACATTTTTTTTTAATTAATTGTATAGTAGGACAGTACTTGGAACTTAGTAGATACTTAATAAATGCTTGTTGGATTGAACTGGATGTCCAGCAATAGGATTAACATTTGCTCCTATTGGTAATAGGAAGTTACTAGAGTTGACTGAACAGGGAGAATGGCATGGTTCTGTCTGTGCTTTAGAATATCACTCTGGCAGTTGTACGTCAGATGTGTGTAGTTAGAAAAGGAATTTGAGGCAAGGACACCAATTAAAAGGTTATTTCGATAGTCAAGGCAAGATGTGTTAAAAGATGGACCTAAGCAGACCAGCAGTTCTGTGAATGGAGAAAAAGATCTGAGAGAATATTCTGTGTATGGAAACAGAACTGATAGAACTTAGTGACTGACTAGGAATGAGGAACAGCAAAGTGAGCAAGAATGAAGAGATGAATATGGCTTTGCGGTCATGAACCTAGTGACTGGAAGGAGAGTGATATGTTTGATAGCAATAGGAAAGTTCAGAAGTGGAGACAGTAGGGGGAAAGCTTATGAGCTCTGTTGTTGAGTTTGAGATGTCCAAAGGCATCTGACAATGTGGGGGTATGGGAACAGAGAGAGGGAGGGAGGGATGGGAGAGAAAAAGGGAAGGAGAGAGAGAAGGACGGAGACAGAAAGAGGGGGTTAGGAGGAGGAGGGAAAAGGAGGGAGGAGAAAGGAGAAAGGGGACAAAGAGAGGGAGGGAGAGAGGGGAAGTAGGGAATAGGGGAAGACAGAGAGGCAGAGGGGGAGACAGGGGCAGAGAGAAAGACAGAGATAGAGACAGAGAAAGAGCTGGACAGTCAGAGACAGAGAGAGACAGAGAGATATAGACAGAGACAGAGATAGAGGAGAGGAGAGAGAGGAGAAGGGGAGAGAAGAGGAAAGACAGAGGGGCAAAGAGGTAGAGAGAAAGAAAGACAGTCAGAGAGACAGAAAAAGATATGTAGACTTGAGAAATAGAAACAGAAAGACAGAGATAAAAAACCCAAAAGAGTTGGACTATATGGTCTCTGAGGTCCTTTTGAGCTGCAAAACCATAATTCTATGTTCTTTTGAAAGGATTCAGGAAGGCTTGAATCCCAGAAAAGAGTATTTAAGGAGTTCCCTCTTTTTCAAATTTAGTTCAGTTGATTGAGTCTACACAAACACTGAAGATAGTAAGAAAAAGAAAAGTTAGTCTTTGTTGTCAAGGAATTTAAAGTCTGATTTCATGTGCCCAGGAAATGAATTACTAGTTACCCATTTTCTCTGTAATGCTAACTAAATAGGGAAAAAGGTAATTTGTCCTTTTAATACTGAAAAAGGCCCATGGGCCTTTGAAAAAACCCCAAACTCACACTTAAGTTTTAATTTGCTGTTCTCACCTCAATTTACATTCCTAGATTTAGTGAAGCTTAGGTGTCTTCAATCTTTCCAAACAACAGAAGTAGAGGGCAGTCCCATGAGGGTAAGGGATAGAAAGAGAGAAGAAAAGTTCCAAACCTGTGGATATTAATAGGGATCCATTAAGACTTCAATAATTGAACCTAATATTATAGACTTAAAATGCACAAAGGGACTTAAGGGGCCATGTAGTCCAGTTCCCTCATTTTATAGATGATGAAACCCGCTTTGGGTTTAAAATAATGTATCATTTCAGAAACCCCATGGATAGAAAGACCTGTGAGCACATAATATATGGATGGTGCTGTCTTTCCTTTTTTATTTTTGAATTTGTTTTGGGATAATTCACATACAATTATCTAATTTTTTTTTTTTTTTTAGTTCAGAAGAGAGGAGATATTATCAAGTCTAGCTCCTTCATTTTGTTGGTGATTAAGCTGAAGTACAAAGTGATGAAGTGACTTGATGGGAGTCTTGTAGCTATTCAGGCAGAGCCAGAAATCAAGATTTTAAACTTTCAGTCTAGTATTTTCTTTATAACATTAGGCTTTCTCTTCTAGCAATTCTTGGTTATTCATAATAAATTTTAAATTACCAGACCATATCCCCATCTCACCTCTCTTACCCATTCAGTATGTTTTGTCCAGACTGCCATTTTGCCAACATTAGGGAGATTCCAGTATCAGAAAGTTACTATTTAAAATTTTAAAAAATACTTTAAGAAATTAAAGACAACACTGGGAAGTGGGAAGAAAGCAGAATTTAAAGTCAGGAGTTTCTATCGTCAGCCCTCAATGTTTCAATACAGAACAGGTTCTGATCTGCATTGCCAAAAGAATTTTCTCCTCATGCCAATATAATAACAAATCTGGTTGGTTCAGGGAAAAAAAAAGAAATAAAGCATACTGCTACTATCAGGATATCTAGGTTACTTTTATATATACATTAAAAATATTATGGGAGACAGCTAGGTGGTGCAGTAGATAGCACCAGCCCTGAAGTCAGGAGGACCCGAGTTCAAATCTGATCTCAGATTTCCTAGTTGTGTGGCCCTGGGCAAAGTCACTTAACCCCAATTGCCTCAGAAAAAAAAAAGTATGTGGTGTGTAAAAATGTTTGTGGCAGCCCTTTCATAATGGCAAGAAACTGGAAACTGAGTGGATACCCATCAACTGGGGAATGGCTGAGTAAGTTATGGTACATGAATGTAATGGAATATTATGGTTCTATAAGAAACAATCAGCAGGATGATTTCAAAAAAGCCTGGAGAGACTTAAATGAACCAATGCTAAGTGAAGTGAATGGAATCAAGAAAATGTTGTACACAGCAACAAGATTATGTGATGTGATAGACTTAGCTCTTTTCAACAATGGAGTGATTCAAGCCAATTCCAATAGACTTGTGACAGAAAGAGCCATTTACATCCAGAGGTCTATGGGGACTGAATGTGCATCACAATATAATATTTTCATCTTTGTTGTTGTTTGCTTGTTTTTTTTTCTTTCTCACTTTTTCCCCTTTCAATCTGATTTTTCTTGTGCAGCATAACTGTTTAGGATAACTGCACATATTTAACCTATATTGGATCACTTGCTGTCTAAGGGAGGAGGAAAAGAGGGAGGGAAGGAGAAATATTTGGAATATAAGGTTTTGCAAGTGTGAATGTCAAAACTATCTTTGCATGTATTTTGAAAAATAAAAAGTTATTATCATTTATTAAAAGTTAAAATTTAAAAATTTCATTTGGGAAAATTTTTATATCAGATTTTCAGATAAAGTTTAAATATCTAAGATATGTAGACAGCTAGCAAATATATAATATTAAACCAGTGTCCACAGTAGATAAGTGAACAGCTATGAATAAAATCAGTTCTTGAAAGAACTACAAACTATTGACAACTCTGAAAGAATCCTCCAGATCACTAATTATAGAAGAAATGAAAACCAAAACAACCCTGAGGTTTTCCCTAACACCAGAAAACTGTTAAAAATAACAAAGAATGGAAATAATCAATATTGAAAAGGTTACTGAAAGATAGGTATACTATCATATTGTTGGTGGAGCTATGAATTAGTATGGCATTCTGGAAAACAATTTATAATTATATAAATAAAATAACTAAAATTTCCATGGTCTTGGTCCCAAATAATCCTAGGAATCTATCTAAGGAATATGTTGATAAAAAGAATAGTTCTATGTACACTAAAACATTTATAGTAGCCCTTTTATGATAGCAAAGAGATCCTCACTGATTGGAGAATGACTAAATAAACTGTGGTATTTGAGTGTTATAAGAAACAAAGAATCTGATAAATTCAGAAAAGCATGGAGAAATTTAATGATTAGCTAATGTAGAATGAAGTAAAGAAAATCAAGAAAATATATAACTATAACAATGTAACTGAAAATAACCATCATAAAACAATGGAAAGCATAGTACTGTTTATTTAATAAGAACTTAATAAATTCTTGGTCCTTAAAAATTAATGTTTCAAAATTACAAAAGTACAAAAAAAGAATAAAAATAAGATACTTTCCCCAATTCCTTTACATAGATATGTCTATATGGAGGAAGAGGGGGGAAGCCTATCACTTCACATTTTCTTCAGGGTTTTAATCATTTGTTTAATTCTCTGGGATATAAGAGGGAGAAAGATATAGGGAGATATTCTAGCAAATAAAAACAAATATAGAAATAAAAACTTTTAAAAAATTATCTTTACTCTTTACTTGTTCTGTCACTTAAACTTGGTTAAAAGAATACCTATTACTACTGATCATAACCCCAATCTTTAGATATACCTAAAGACTTCTTGCAAAACAACACAGATCATGAAAATTAAATAAAAAGTAATAGAATACAAGAGGCAAGCTTTTTTAAAACTTAAAAACACCACCAAAAGATAAGACAATATCCATGTATATTACTATTCTCTTTTTCCAAACTTGGTGAAATATATTATCCAGCATTTTTTTTTTTTTTACTTTCTTTACCAGTTCAGCTAATGACATTTTCTAAATTACTCATGAAGGATGCCAAGTACAGCATGACCCAAAATTAATCAGCAGGACCAACATTTTAATTAATCTTGGTTAAATGATGACATAAATAGGGCATGGTGGGTTCACTGCATGAGTACTCAACCACAGTTCCCATCTTTAATTTAGCTCATATTTAAGAGATCTTGATGAACAGTTATATGGGTTAAGAGATGGTTAGGTCACCTCCCCATCCCTAAGGATGAGAAATAGGACTGTGGGTAATAACAGAAAAAGGCTGCCACCTCCAACACATTCCATAGCCATATGGGTTAAGTCATTTTGATCACTTAACAGGCATTTTACCCCTCTGGGTATTACTTTATTTATTTACAAAAAAGTGAAAATAACATTATATCTAATCTACCTCACAGGTCTGTTGGGAGAAAAGTATTTTGTAAATTTCTCAGCACTACAGAAATATGATTTGAATACCTTACTACCTGAGTATGTGTGTGCAAATAGTTCTACCTTTCTAAGTGGTAAATCTCTCAGCTGTAAAATAAGGACATGAGATGATACACTCAAAAACTACTTTCAATTCTGAATCCTATCAATGTTTATCACCACAAGGCTACCATGATTCCTCTTCCAATCTGGAGGGGTGGTGGAGCATTGCTCCAAACTTGAGATCAAAAACTTCACAAAATTCCAACCCTGTCAAGAGAAGCCTTCTTCGCCTTTTCTCCCTAGCAACTTGGGATCTGGGTCTTCAGCTATCTCTATAACAACACATATTTAGAGGACTTTCAGCATCATTTAGTCCAATCTCCTTTACTCTCTCATTTTACTGTTGAGTAAAATGAGACCCAGGAAAGTCAAATGATCTGTGAAGATCACAAAAATAATAAGTGGTAAATTCAAAATTTGAACTTGGGTCCTCTCTCTCCAGATCCAGCATGCTCCAGATTGCCAATGGTTTGCCCTTCCTTTAATACCCATCAACTTGACCAACTGTGATGGACTTGGATCTTTTCAACAATGAGATGATTCAGGCCAATTCCAAGAGATTTATAATGGAGAGACCCAACTGCATCCAGAGAGAGGACTATGGGGACTCAATATGGATCACAACATAGTATTTTGTTGCCTGCTTGATAGTTTTTTTCATTCTCATTTTTTCCCCCTTTTGATCTGATTTTTCTTGGGTAGCATGATAAATGTGGCAATATGTTTCTAAGAGTTGTGCATGTTTAACCTATATTCAATTAATTGCTGGAATACAAGGTTTTGCATGTATTTTGAAAAATAAAAAGCTATTATTATTTTTAAAAAGAAAAAATGAAAGAATGAAACCCATTAACAGAAAGAAAACAAATTACATTGATGATTGGGTCTTCTCTTCCTATACTGTAATCATAAGAAAACAAACAAGATTAATAAAAACTCAGATATCATTAGAGGTTGATACAGCAGAAGTATTCTCTCTTGAGTCAGGGAAGCTGAGTTACTTAGTACCTGTTAGACTTGGATACCAGAATGACAAGCAATGCCACATAAATAGCTAACCGCACACTTCCTTGTATTTTTCCTTGAATTTGATTTGACAAGCCTTTATGTGACCCAAAGTGGGAGGAAAGCAATAAAATCCCTAGAAATTTGGGGAATAAGCCCAACATGCTCTCAAAACTCACCTATGATAAATGGTTTGCTTCGTCTGTGGCTCTTCCAGAAGGACCCAGAGGCAGAAAATGTTTGCAAAGCACACACACATACCTTGGCCAACACTCCCGTCTCCATATGAAATGGCAATAACGCAACACATTTTGTCCATATCACTTATCCCTGACTACGTGACTATTTTCTGGCATTAGCCTATATAAGTGTTTTCATGTATCTATATTCTTCAGTCAATCGTTTCTTAGGGTACAGTAATATTCCATTACCTAATGGAATTTGAAACAAAGGAGTATGTCCTGCGTTCCATTGTTCTTCACATTCATATATGCAGGAATTGTGCATAGTCCAACTAGATTTATTATTTTCCTGCCTCTGTGTGTGTGAACAGTGCCTGGCACACAGTTGGCACTTAATTAAATGCTAATTAACTGTCTAGCATTCCAACTCACAATTGCTACCAGGAAACAGAGGCAAAAAATGAAAAGTAAACAAAATGACTCACACGTTAACATTATAATCAACTTTTAGCTGGTTCAGTAATCACTTGAGAGTTAATTGCTACATTGTTTTGTTTTATTTTTAAAAAGACACAGAAAAGTATCCTATACCCGTCTTGGGCATCGGGTCCAAAGGCAGCCTTATTCCACTGCTTCCTGCCAAACCAGCCTCCTTTCTGGTTTTCAGACATGCCCTGTGATTTGCCTGTTTCTGGGCCTGGAATGTTATCTCCTCCCAACTCTTTTCCTACTGAATTCCCACTTTTGAAGCCTAATTTTTGTCACTTTTTCTAAGAAGTTTTTCTTGATTCCTCAGAGGTGTCAAATTCAAATA
Organism: Antechinus flavipes; assembly: GCF_016432865.1. Classification (NCBI taxonomy): domain Eukaryota; kingdom Metazoa; phylum Chordata; class Mammalia; order Dasyuromorphia; family Dasyuridae; genus Antechinus; species Antechinus flavipes. The sequence continues at coordinate 47,268,980 of NC_067401.1, forward strand.
AAAGCAGATTCCAATGAGTCCCATATTGACTTAGAAAACCACAAATCAATATTACCAGTGCTGTATTATATTTTTAATTACTTTGTTCAACATTTTCCAATTATATTTTAATCTGAGTTAGGTCATATTCAGAAATTCTGAACTATGATCCATCCAGTCAATGAAATGAACACTTCTGCTCTAGTTAACTTTCCCAAAAAAATGTTACATACACTCTGCCCCTATATAATACACTGACTCCATATACTGTTTTTACTATTATCTCTTGAATGTCAATCATATTCCCCCGTGAGATTTATGGGGGAAGGAACTCTTATCAATTAAACTTTGCATTAACCTCAGCATTAAAAAAAGAGCTCTTAATGAAGGTATCCTAAATTGAATCAAATCTTAGTTTTGGCTATGAACAAGGTTGAGCTGCTTTCATTTTAGATACATAGTTTGTTTTTGTTTAAAATATAAATATTGCATAGAGAGGGGAAGGGAACAACTTGCATATGAATGCTGCTCCCACTTAAAAATCATTTATGAATATGAAACAGTTCATAGAATTATAGATTGGGAGTTAGAAAAGGTCACAGAATCATATACATGGAAGGAGAAAGGATGGACCTCAGAAGTCCAACCAATTTTACATGTAAGAAAACTGAAGCTACAGAAGTTAGTTCTAGCCACATGAAAGCAAATTCTCTATACCAAGAGTGTAAAACTCACCTTGCCAGCCCTAACCTACCTAAGTGCTACAGAAATCAGATTAAAATGTAACTGGAAATATTTAAATCAAATAAAGAAAATACAATAGAATAAAATTCTTAAACTGTGAGTCCCATAACTGAATGTGGGGTCATGAAAAATGTGGCAACAGTAAGTTTTTTGAAAGCTCTAGTGAAAAGTTCCTGCAGTATCAAATATTCTGCCAAGATTTTAATGTAAATTCTTTATGTTAAAATAAACAAGAACGATCATTTCCTTAGTATGCAAATTTGTTTCCATCTTAAATCACATGTATATCAAAGCACTGTTCTAAAATAAATGTCTTTATAATTTGTTTTCAGTAAATGTTTGATTCGTGTATCTATTTTATGTATCTATATATCTTGGGTCACCTAAAAATTTCTAGAGCAAAAAGGAGTCATGAGTGGAAATAGTTTAAGAAGTCCCGTAACAGAACATAGATAATGTTAACATGTGGTTTTTCTAAGTCAATAAGTTCCTTTTCCTCCCCGATGGAGATTCTTAAGTATACTTTACTGATCCCAGTTACTGACTTTGACACCACAGATAGTTTCTAAAGTAGCAAACTGTATATAAAAATACAGTTCTTTCCAAAATAGTAGCTTCTTTCTTACCCTCTTTAGCAGCATATGATACTATTGGCAGTGTCAGATTTTATATTCTTGGGTTCAACGATCACTGCAATGATTGCAGTCATGAAATTAAAAGATGCTTGCTCCTTGGAAGGAAAGCTATACCAAATCTGGACAGCACAATGAAAGCAGAAATATCACTTTGTTGACTAAGATCTAGATAGTCAAACCTATGGTTTTTTTTCCAGTTGTAACGCATGGCTATGAGAGGTGGACTATATGGAAGTCTGGGCTCGGCAGAATCGATGCTTTTGAACTGTGGTGCTGGAAAACTCTTTTGAGATTTCCTTGGACAGCAAGGAGATCAACTAGCCAGTACTTAAAGAAATTAATTCAGCTATTCACTGGAAGGTCAAATACTGAAGCTGAAGCTTAAATATTATGGCCACATAATGAGAAGATGGGAGTCACTGGAAAAGCCCCTGATGTTGGGAAGGCAAAAGGAAAAGGAGACAGCAGAGGCTGAGATGGATACATAATGTTATGGGAACATGAACTTGAAAAGACTTTGAAAGATGGTGAAGAAGATCCATGGTCCATGAGGTCGCTAAAAGTTAGACATAAGTGAACTACAACAGTGGATCTATACTCATTACAATACATGCAAAAGCAGCTTGATCTAAATTAGGCTGGAAGTCCCAAACAGCTGAGTTTGATTTCTCCTTTAGACTGGGAATTCCTTGAGTCTATTTTCTCTCATCAAACTTGGTATCCCCAACAATTAGCATAGTACTCAGCTCATAGTAGGTGCTTAATAAATATTGTCTCAGGGTCTTATTACTGTGTGATCATTGACAAGTTATTTAACTGAGCCTGTTTTCTTTAATAGGAATGACTGTACATATGTCTCATGATTGTAAAAATCAAATGAGACTTTAAATGCTTTGCAAACCTTAAAGTTTTATATAAATACCACGTGCTATTATTATTTAAGCACAAGATGGCAACAGTCATGCTAAAATATGGAGAAAAGTCATCTGATCAAGAAGAAAATGGAAAATCTGCCAATTTTGGCCTATTCATATTAGGTAGTGATGGTAACTGAAGAAGGTGGCAAATCCAGGAATCAGAGGTAGTTGGCCTGACATGTATTTTTTGTCACTTTGATGTTCTGGAATTAACTTATTAGGCAAAATAATGAAGTCACAATCAGATGATATAAATATATCATTTTTACTGAAAAGGAAACTGAGTCTTGTCTAAGGTCCCCCAAATGACTACATCTGTCCTTTTTCTCCAGATTTAGCACACTTTGCAAAACAACTCCTCTTTTAGTACCACAAGTTTTTATAGATTGTTTTTGTGTCTGTTTTTTTTTTTTTTTGAAGGGGGCACCTATATGTAAATTAATTTTCGTGGATTATCAAAAGATATTTTCTGAATGCATTACAAACTCCTACAGGGAAACTTCCTCCAAAACTTTGCAATCTTTCCCCCCATCTGCCTCAAGTACAGTGCTTTGGGGCACAGTGCTTTTCCATAGAGTAATTGTTTAATGAGCAAGATGTGTGCACAAAGTATTCAAACAACAAACTTAGAGGAAACTTTTTCAAACACTTCATTAGTATATTGGGAATTTCCCTTATGTGAAAAGAAAATGGAATTTGCCAAACTGCCTTTCTCCTGATGGGTATTGAAAGCAGTCTACACCTCAAACAATACATGAAAAGAAAAGAGAACTAACCATTAAGGCTAGTTCCTATTTTTTTCAAACTTTCCTGCTGCCTCATCCACTTATGCAAGACTAACAATCTTGTGGTTATACCTTAATGCCTAAACATGTTAGGTGGCACTTTAAAAAGCTGAAGAATACCCATAGGCCTGCACTACATATTAGTTAATCTCATTTTTGATCAGCCTTGAAATTCTTGTAATAATTTCCAAATCTGAAATGTATGAGAACGGCTGTATTTTTCCACTGTATCACAGTGCATCACATAATTTTTTAAGTGTGATGGGACTTCCTTCCTAACTCTTTCCACTTAGGAAAGTGAAACAGTGTTGATCTTTAGGATCAACTTTAAGTCCTAAATTCATGTTGCTCAGGCTCCTCTTTCCAAATTCATTCATTCCCCAGAATTCTCTGAGTTTTAAATTATTTCCATAAAATAAAAATTAATATCTACATTTTAATATCATGACAGAGTATGGTCATGATAGAAGAACTTTTGATGTGAATTTCTGATAGCTTTTAAAACTATGGTAGGAAGAATCAGAATCTAAAAGAACCTCCTTGGGATAATTTTAGAATGCCAGTGGAATGAACATTTAAATTACTAGGATTCAAATTCTAGTTACAGATCTGTGGCTAATATGTACAACTTACTTCTGGGACAAGCCACAGCTTCCTTCTGGGCCTCAGATTCCCTTCATGTGGGGAAGATGAACATCTAAGTCTCAATTCTAGTGGTCACTTAATTTCTCTGGGTTTATCTGTAAAATGAGTTCCTGAATGTCCTCCAGTCTATTAGTATATCTCAGTGTTAACTGCAGATTAAAAAGAGTCTGAACGTCTTATTTTATAAAATTCACTAAAACATGAAAAGAAAACAAAACCTTTAAATTCTCCCAAAGGATGCTCTGATGCATGGAGGGCCAGATTACATTGGAAAGGACACAGATCATTTCTTTACTTTGCCGTCCTGGGTTCAGGCCAGGATGGATGAACTAAATTACGTTCAGCATCTAGAAAATAACCCTTGCACCCGGGCAAAGGCACATCTTGCCCTTCAGATGAATGAAAAGGAGCGGGAGCAGCTAGATGGTAGAAAGCAAGGTAAGGATACAGCGAGACCAAAGAATGGATCTGGGGTTGCAAGGCCCCAGGCCACCCAGAGCCCTAGCATTCTTCGGGCAATGAGCCCAAACCTCAGCATAGCACCCCACCTGGAGAACAGAGAGGGTCGAGACCCGGTCGGAGCTCCGGGGATCGCAGCCTCCCTCCTCCCGGACGCGTAGAGGAGGATCGCGCGGAGCCGGGACGCCGATCCCCCGGCCCCCTAACCAACCGCCCCGCAGCAGAGGAGGGCTGTGGGATGCGGTTGGCACTCACCTGCAGCAGCACGGCCAGCAGGAAGCACAGGTACATCTGATAGATACCCATCTCCCCCACCACCTGGAACGCTTCCTCCACCTCCATGGTCCGGCTCCCCGCGCGCTCGGTCCGGCCCCCAGGAGGGGCCCGGAGGCACAGACCCAGGCCGCACCCCAGCCTTCAAGGACGCACAACTTTGCCAGCGCAGCCCCCCGGGCCGTAGCGCCAATGCCCCCGGGCCCCCGACCCCCTACGCGGCGCTCGGCTCATTCAGAAGCGTTCGCGGGCGAGGAGGGAGGGGGGCCAGCGGGGCCGGAGAGTGCCGCGTCGGCGTGATGCGGGGCGGAGAACCCGGGACCGAGGGATAGCGTAGACTCGGGCCCCGGCTGCAGACGGCGTTCCGCCTGCTGACCATCATTGGAGGAGAGCGCAACAAGGAGTGTGCGCAGGGGCGGGGCCACAGAGGGAGCGGGTGGGAGTTAGTGCAGGGCGGGGGTGCGCTAGTTGCGAAGGGTGGGGGCCAGCGAGGGCCTAGGGCAGGGGCGTTCCTGCAGTTCTCGGAGCCCGAGACAGGAGAAAGGGCTTGGGATACTTCTTTTGGCTAGCGAGAGAGTAGGATGCTTTGTCCTTTGGGAAGGCTTAGTAGTTTCAAAGGTCTTGCAAGAAGTGGAATGGCTTCCTGCTTTCTTCCATCCCTTACAGTAGCTCCCTTTTCCCCGGGCATCCGGCACAGCTTCGTAGGATCAAGTCAGAAAGCAAGTAAGGTAGCAGTGCAGCTGGGCAGTGACGGTCCACAGAAGTCCAGACATCAAACAGTGAGCGCTCGCTAAGTGCACGTCGATGAACTATACGCAGGAGATAAGAAAGGAAAGGGGAAAAAATGGTCTCTTACCTTAAGGGGCTCACCTCCTAACGGGAGAGACGACATAAAAATAACTATATTCAAAATATATATGGAAGGCAATTTTAGAGGAAAGGCACTAGCGGAGAGGGAAACTGTAGCCATATTTTTAAGGAATACAACAATCCAATAAACATCACTTAGTATATTTGGAACATATACACACATACATATGTATATATACACACATACATATATGTTTATGGAAGATTGAACAAAATCACTATATTCGGCACATATATACACACAATCCATATATATACAACACTGAACAAATAACATCAGGTGCTATATTAGAGACATATACACATATATATATATATACATATAAATGGAACACTGAACAAACATTATATTCGGAACACACATATGTACATATATACACATACACATATACACACACATATAGATACACACTTATAGATGGAACACTGACCTAGGTGAGAAACAGATGGCAAAGAACTTACTCAGAGCCTCGGTTTCCCCCTCTGTAAAAAGGGGGTTGGACTCAATCATCTCTAAGGTATCTTTTAGTTCTGCATCTATGATTTTAAGAATCCAACCCTTACTCTTATGGGAATTAATAGTTACCTAGGCTTGACAGCCTCCTATGCGAGGTACTTACTACACTAGGTAGAATATGATAGGGTTAAAGGAGAGAGTTGGAGAAATTGCTCCAGGCCAATTTGGGAAGCCAGAGAGATGGGCTTTGAGACTAGATAGGAGAAAGCATTGATGAAAGAGCAGCAGTTGAGCCCAGCTTTGAAGAAAGAAAAGAATCTCACCAAAGAAAAGATGAGAGTGAAATATATTCCAAGCATAGTATACTGCCTGCAGTAATGCATGAAAATGAAAGAAATTAGGCAACAGTTATTTGGCACAAATAGAGTTCTTTCAAGTGCTTCAAGATTAGAGCACAAGCCTGGAATCAGGAGTTCATGTCTGATCTCAGTCATTTCCTAGCTGTGTGACCCTGCGAAGTCACTTTACTCCATTTGCTTCCGTTCCTCATCTGTAAAATGAACTGGAGTAGGAATGGCACACCAGTCCTATATGTTTGCTAAATCCCAAATGGGATCATGAAGAGTCACACATGACTGAAATAACACAATCACAATAAAGACACTCTCCAGCCTACTTTGTGACAATTCTCCAATTTTAGGAAAATAACAGCCAGTATTAGTAATAGTGGTAAAAATAACAATTTGCAGAAATATTTTCTAGAGACAGATACTATTGTACCTAGCAAATGTTAATGATAGTAGTTTACCACTGGATGGAGCCTATGAAACAGCTAAGATGCAAGAAAGGCAGTAGATGTTCCACATGAACTCAATTAACAATATGTCAACCAAAGAAGGCTCAAATAAATGTCTAAGTTCACTGTGGGGGGTGTGGCAAGGGGGTTCAGAATATTGATACTAGAGCAAAGCATTATAACTAAGAACTACAGAAAGTTCATTGTTAAGAAACCTGGACTTACTGACCCATGCAAATTCTGCAAGGAAATGTTTGATATTGTGCAACACATGGCTAAAATTGCAAAATTTTAATACTTACCAGATACCTAGAAAAAAAGGTGATCAAGTAGCTAGAACTATTCACTAGAAATTCATTCTTCTTCAAGTAGTGAATAAGCATTTATTAAGTGTTGGGAACTGTGCAAAGAACTGTACAGTGTATAAAAATAGGTAAGCAAGGGAATACCTATTTTTTAAAGAACTTATATTCTAAAGGAAGAGGTAAGAAATATAGGAATTCAGCTCTAAGCCAGATGGAAAAGCCCAGTGGGACTTAGACTACAGCAGCAAAGCAGAAAAATAGTATTAATTTAGTGTCATTTCCATTAAAAAACCACATTCATTTCTAGATTAAACTACATGACAAAATCAAAGACTTTGGTGGTCAAAAATATTCTTTTCTTGTTTTAACTAGTTATGGCTCCTAATATGGCAGTACCCATAGACTCAGTTTTATCCCATCATTCCCTTGGACCAGGCTATCAGCAATGTTGGAAACAGGGTTTATGGTCTGGGAAGTACTGCTATTACTGAGATTCTAGGCAGAAGGTCCTGGATTTTCTTTATTGAGGTCTGAGGACAAATGGTACTGTTGGTTTGACCCGCCTATCATAGTCTGCTTTCTGTCTGTACTTTAAGTTACTTTGCCATTTCTGCAAAGCTGATATGCTTGCCTTATCAGTAACAATTGGTTGGCAGTTATGTGAGTGGTGACAAGGATGAAAGATCCTCTTCCAATTCTTGAGAGTTGTCATTAATGATGTCAGTCTAGAGTTACAGAGGCATATTTTGACTTTATTGATATTTTGACATATTTTAAAAGAAAAACAAAAAAACAAACACTTTCTAACAGAACTGTTATCTAACAGAGAATGGGCTACTTCCAGAGATAGTGAATCTACCATTTTCGAACTTCTTCAAGTGGAGAAAGGTAGATGAGTATTTGTTGGTGAGCTTGGAGATGGGTTCCTGTTCAAATGCAGGTTGGGCAGTTTACCTCTAAGGTCCCTTTTACTTTTGCTCTATAAAGCATGACCTTTTAATCATCTAGTTAAATGATAGTTTTCCCACCTTCATCTTTCTTGATCTTTCTTTTAAGTGTTATTCTTTACTACTTTCTTCCTTCTAGGTCAGGGGTTTTTAATCTTTTTGTGTCATGAATTTCTTTGGGAATCTGGTGAAGACTATGTACTCCTCAGAATCATATTTGTTGTCAAGATTCACAATTGAAGGAATTGCTAAATTTTAGAATTTATTGAAAATAATCCAATTTCACAGATCCTCTGAAATCTATCCACAGACACTTTGGCTGTCCATGGACTGTGTTCCAAATATTTCCATCTTGAAAGACAAGTAGTTTTCCTTTTTCTCCTGTTCTTTTAATTTCTATTTTTTTTCTGAGACAATTGGGATTAAGTGACTTGCCCAGAGTCACACAGCTAGGAAGTGTTAAGTCTGAGGCCAGATTTGAACTCAGGTCCTACTGACTTCAGAGATAGCGCTCTATCCATTGCACCACCTAGATGCCCCAATTTCTGTTTGTTTTGCTGGTAAATATCCTCCTCCTTTTGTCCTTTAGAGGTGGGTGTTCCTTAAAATTCACTCTTGGATTCTTTTCTATTCCATTCTCTACATCTTCTTTCTTGCTTATCTCAATGTGTTCCCTTGGCATTTACTGTCATTCTATGTGGGAGACTTACAAACTTCTAAATCTCTGCTATTAGTCTTCTTGATTTTGCTCCCTAGCTCTCAGTTTGCCTTTCCAACTTCCTAAACAATCATCCTGCCTACAGGAAACAATGAACTACCTGATGGTGTTTTATTAGAGTCTCAAACTACACTCATCTAAAACTGAAACTTTTTTCCTACTCAACCCCAAATCATTTCCCTCCTGAATTTTAGTAATAGATCTATCACTAATCTCTAAAAGGTGGCAAGTAGAAAGAAATTTGAACCTAGAGCCCAAAAGAAAGATCTGAGTCCAAAACTAGCCCCAGATACTTAACTAATTGAGTGATCCTGGGCATTGTTAATGCTATGGCTAATCCACTGCCTCAGTTTCATGATCTGCAAAATGAGGATAATGATATCACCTATCCCTCAAGGTTATTGTGAGGATAAAATGAAATATTTATGAAGCATTTTGCAAACCTTAAAGCACTATATAAATGCTATTATAATTTTTATTATTTAGCTCTTCCATATCCTTCACCCAATTTATATATTAATTAGTTATCAGTTGATACAGACTGCACAATATATAGCTCTTTTATCTGCTCCCTCCTTTCACTTCTTGTTGTGATCACCCTGTCTAGCACAGTCTGTCTGGGTTATTTCGATAGGCTCCTTAAAAGTCATTTAGACTCCATTTTCTGACTCCCTTTAAATTATACTTCACCTTACTTAATCCCTAATATTCATTATACACAGACCTGATCATGTTCTTCTATTGTAATTCAATAAATATTTATTAAGCATCAACTATTTATTTGCTAGGCATTGTGCTAATAATACAAAAATGAGAGTTTCTGCCCTCAAGGAGCTTAAATCCTATTGGGAGGGTAGGATATGTGCAAGCATAATTAAGTACAAATTGTTCCAAAAGTCTTCATGCATGTTGTAGCAGAAGACTTCATTAAATCGTTTGAGATACCCTGCATATACATTCAGGACAGGTTCTGAGGCTAATATTCCAATCCTCTGCTCACCCTAGAAAGTTAGATCTCTAGAGGAAAGCTCTTGTTTGAAGGTTTGAAATCTGAAAGATAGCCCCGGAGGGACAGAGTATGTTTTTAATGCTATGTTCACAAGTTCCTATTGTGTGTTTTCCCTTATGATTATTAGTTGATATCTTTAAAAAAATTTGTAAATTGTAATACAAAGTCTTAGGAAAGTGGGTTCAAGCTTAAAAACTGACAAAGGATAACACATAGATTTCAGTTTTTTTTCTAGAATTCTCAAGATATTTCCATTAGGAATGTTGAAGATTTTAAACTGAGTTGTTATGGTCATGAAGTTGCCTTTTCTCAGTATATCTAACATATTCTCAGCTCCTGATGGAGAAACTACACCAGCTATTCCCAATGGAGATTGATTTCAATCCTCTGAATGTCTTCTCCAGTCAATGGATAAGAAAGAGACCAAGACCAAGGCTGAAGCCTAAGCTGAAGTTTTTTTCTTCTCTCCCAAGTGGTTCCTTCTCAGGGGCTTAGCTTGAGACTATCAGGATGTCATATTGTCAAATCCCAATTCCAAATCAGTTATAAGTTTGATTTTTTTTTAAACTCCATAAAGCATGACCAAGTTTAGGTTACTAAAGGAGCAGACTTCCATTTAACTAGCTAAAATGTCATTAACTGACTCTCATTTACACCTTGTTCCTAATTTCTTAGTATTTTGGATTCATTCATTTTACTGTATTCTTATCTGATAAGGATTTCAGAGGTAAAGTGGATTGAGCGGAATCAATTAATTGACTCAATCCCCACCACATCCAAAATAAATATAGAGTAATTTTGAGAGTAGGGGCAACTGGGACAATCAGGAAATACCTCCTAAATAGAGTCTTTTTTTTAAAGTAACTTTTTATTGATAGAACCCATGCCAGGGTAATTTTTTACAGCATTATTCCTTGCACTCACTTCTGTTCTGATTTTTCCCCTCCCTCCCTCCACCCCCTTCCCCAGATGGCAAGCAGTCCTTTACATGTTAAATAGGTTACAGTATATCCTAGATACAATATATGTGTGCAGAACCGAACAGTTTTCTTGTTGCACAGAGAGAATTGCATTCAGAAGGTATAAATAACCGGGAAGAAAAACAAAAATGCAAGCAGTTTATATTCATTTCCCAGTGTTCTTTCTTTGGGTGTAGCTGCTTCTGTCATCCTTGATCAATTGAAACTGAATTAGCTCTCTTTATTGAAGAGATCCACTTCCATCAGAATACATCCTCAAACAGTATCATTGTTGAGGTATATAATGATCTCCTGGTTCTGCTCATTTCACTTAGCATCAGTTCATGTAAATCTCTCCAAGCCTCTCTGTATTCATCCTGCTGGTCATTCCTTACAGAACAATAATATTCCATAATGTTCATATACTACAATTTACTCAACCATTCTCCAATTGATGGGCATCCATTCATTTTCCAGCTTCTAGCCACTACAAACAGGGCTGCCACAAACATTTTGGCACATACAGGTCCCTTTCCCTTCTTTAGTATCTCTTTGGGTTATAAGCCCAGTAGAAACACTGCTGGATCAAAGGGTATGCCTAAATAGAGTCTTAAAAGGGAGTTAAATCAGTTAGTTAGGAGGCAGATCAATCATACAGATTTACTCTCTTTATAAAAGCTTTATTACAGTTGAAGTAGATTACTTGCCATCTTAAGATCCTCCACTTTCTTTCATCTCTTCCTTTGGTCACCCTGTATCCTATGCCTAAGATTCCCTCTTTTAGGACCTCTCTTCTGGTGAAATTCCTGCCTATCCTATAAATTCAAATCAAAGTTCATTTTTTCTAGGAAGCCTTCATCTCTCAGTTGGTGATGACCTTTCTTTCTCTGGAACATTATTGTGTTTTGACATTTATCATGTATTATTTTTACTATATGTATTGTGTATAAAAATAGGACATAATCAAATTGGCTAAGATGACAGGAAAAAATAATGATGAATGTTGGAGGGGATCAGCTGGAAAACTGGGACACTGATGCATTGTTGGTGGAGTTGTGAACGAATCCAACCATTCTGGAGAGCAATCTGGAATTATGCCCAAAAAGTTATCAAACTGTGCATACCCTTTGATCTAGCAGTACTACTACTGGGCTTATACCCCAAAGAGATACTAAAGAAGGGAAAGGGACCTGTATGTGCCAAAATGTTTGTGGCAACCCTGTTTGTAGTGGCTAGAAACTGGAAATTGAATGGATGCCCATCAGTTGGAGAATGGCTGGGTAAATTGTGGTATATGAATGTTATGGAATATTATTGTTCTGTAAGAAATGACCAGCAGAATGAATACAGAGAGGCTTGGCGAGACTTACATGAACTGATGCTAAGTGAAATGAGCAGAACCAGGAGATCATTATACACTTCGACAACGATATTGTATGAGGATGTATTCTGATGGAAGTGGATTTCTTTAACAAAGAGACCTAACTGAGTTTCAATTGATAAATGATGGACAGAAGCAGCTACACCCAAAGAAAGAACACTGGGAAACGAATGTGAACTATTTGCATTTTTGTTTTTCTTCCCGGGTTATTTTTACCTTCTGAATCCAATTCTCCCTGTGCAACAAGAGAATTGTTCGGTTCTGCAAACAAATATTGTATCTAGGATATACTGCAACATATCTAACATATATAGGACTGCTTGCCATCTAGGGGAGGGGGTGGAGGGAGGAGGGGAAAAATCAGAACAGAAGCGAGTGCAAGGGATAATGTTGTAAAAAAATTACCCTGGCTTGGATTCTGTCAATATAAAGTTATCATTAAATAAAATAAAAATTAAAAAAAATAGGACATATTTCTTTCCTAAACTATGAGCTGGATAAGAATCTTATCTAAACTTTTTGTCTCCCCTGGAGCCAGCATGTATACCTGTAGGCACTTAATAAATTATTTTTGTTCTCTTATAATAATAACTAACATTTATATAGCTTTTACTATAGACCAGGCACTCTACTAAGAACTTTATATCCTTATTTCATTTGGTCTTCATAACAACCCTGAGAGGTAGGCGCCATTATCATCACCATTTTACAGTTGAGGACACTGAGATAGAAAGTGGATAAGAGACTTGCTCAGGGTCACACAGCTAGTAAGTGCCTGAGGCTATATCTGATCTCAGGTCTTTTTAACTCCAGACTCAATACTCTTCACTGTGCCGTTTAGATGTCTTATCCTCTTAATAAACTACAAATTCTATGAAGTGAGATGGTAAAATGGAGAGAGCTTGGGATTTGGATGTTGTGAGGCTCAATTAGGACATTTTATTAATTTTTGAAATAATATTTTAAAGCACTTTGTAAACTTTAACCACTATATGAATGCTAGCTATTATGTGTCCAGAACTGTGTTTTTTCATTAATTAATCAACAAATGTAAGGTACTTGCTATATGCTAGGCCACTGACTTGGTTAGATATGAAGCTAAACTATGTATCTCCTCACTCATCTAATAGATTGCCCTAGAAGGTTAAATAAATATGTGTAGAATTGAGCTGAACAAAAGATTATTGTTTGATGATAATGACCTCAACTACGGTAGTGGTTTTGCACTTTGCAGATATTTTGCCTTCCATCATAATCTCTATTGTCCCTGAGTTAGCTTTATCTCTCAATTTATGCTCTCAAGAGCAGCTTAATTCATGTCTCCAAGGCCTGATGTACTGCAGTACTACTATTATGGTTCAAGGTATCACACCTGTGATATGTGATCTAGGACTTTCTTCCTAGAAAAGAGTTACATTTAAAGAGAGCATCTGATCCCTTTCCTCATCTCTTTGTTTAATCTGATCCCTTTCCTCATCTTCTCTCTCTTTAGTCTGATCCCTTTCCTCATCTTCTCCCTCTTTAGTCTGATCCCTTTCTTCATCTTCTCCCTCTTTAGTCTTCCACAATAGTTATATAGTAGACTTACCTTCCTTTTATTACACATGATGAGCGTGTATTTTTTTTCTCAAAAGCAGTCAGTCAAAAGTGAGAAGAATTTTTGTAGCGCATGAACTTGGTGATTGGGTTGACAAAAGTAAGATCATCTGCTTTGTAAATTGCTTAAGGGTTGGATGGTGAACCCTTTAGTTTGTTCCAGTTTTAAAACTAATAGTGCAATAACTCATGTTTGTAGAGTTCTTTTTCATTATAAAACAAGCTACACATATCATGATAAATGTCCACATGCCACAGGAAGTAAACACATAAAGAATGAAAATAGTCCTTAGTTCAAGAAGGGCTTAGAAAAATGATAGATGAGAACTCCATAAAAAGTTATTGAGCAAATACAGAATACAGTCATGCTCTATCATTAAGTTGACATTTGGCATCATATTCAAGTGAGAAATTTACCAATTAGAAAGATACAAGAATGGAATGCACGGCTTTGGTAAGTAGAGTGTTCCTTATCACTGGATATATTCAAACAAAGGGATACAGCTGAATTCCTTCCTAGTATAGGAGATTACACTAGAATAATCAATCAAAAACTATTTATGAAATGACTACTGTGCATCTGGCACCTGGTTAAGCACTGGGGTTATAAACAATAAACAAGTTTCTGCTTTCAGAGTTTAAATTCTATTAGTTGGGTGAATGGTAGGGAAATGTTCACAGATATACAAATATGAAATCTACATATCATAAATACAAGGTAATGGGAAAATGGGCTTTAAAAATTAGGGGAAACAGCAGAGGTTTTTTTTTTTTATTTTTTAAGATATGGTTCTTGAGCTGAATCCTAAATAGAGCTAAGTGTTCTAAGGGGCAAGAGTGAAAAGGGAGGATGTTCAGGGCATGAATGACAGCTTGTACAAAGGAATAGAGATAGAAAAGTGAATATCATATATAAGGAGTAGCAAATAGGATAGTTTGAAGCATAGAATGTGTCAGGAAGAATGGCGTGTAATCATCTTGGAAAGATAGGCAGTAACCAAATTGGAAGGGGCACTAAGTGTCAATGAAAGAAATTTGTATTTATTCTAAAAACAAAGGGGAACAAGCCTCAGAGACTTATTGGATAGGAAATGAATACCTGTAAGACCCATTTCGGGAATATCAGTTTGGCTGCTTGGTTGAGGACGGTTTGGGAAGAGACAACGCTAGGTACAGAAATACCTGATAGAAGGTTATTACAGTAGTCCAGTAAAAGGTGATAAAAGCCCAAATTAGGATAGTTGTGGTATGAGTAAAGAAAAAGGAAGGAAAATTAGAGTTGTGAAGGTGTAATCAATTATGTTTGAAGACTAAGTGGATGCATGGGAATGAGCAGTGGGGAGAGAGAGAGTGAAGCATTCTGGATGATTCTTAGATTGAAAAACTTAGTAATTGGAAAAATTGAGATTTCCTCATGGACACTGGCAAATTATGAGGAGGAATGGATGTTGAGGGGAAAGGTAATGGACTCTGTTTTAGACAGGTTGATAATGATCTCTAAAGTACTTATTAGCTCTAAGAGACTATTTCATTGATTTACTTATCGTAATGCATGTATATAGTGGGAGTAAAAGACAAAGACAATTTGGGGTGTGTGTGTGTGTGTGTGTATGTTAGATATATAATAGACTGAGATGACAAAAAAAAAAAAAGAAAGAAAGTGTATTTAGCAAGGAAATCGTTGAATTGGGATTGAAATTGGGATGGTGAGTGGGACTGTAATTTCATGGACATAAGGAACTCCAAGTGAAAAATTACTTTTTTCAGAACTTATTAGAATTTTCTCTTCAACTAGTAGTGTTAAAGAGTTACCTAGGATCCTTAAAGGTTAAATGACTCTGTTAAGGTCACAGGAGCTAGATCAGATTCCATCCTTTTCAAGTAGTTCAGTGTCTAGTTCGCTATTTCCCTGTTCTCTAACTTTATATTAAGGTTCTTTAAGATTCATCCATCTGCAATGAATATTCTGCTCCTTCCCCATTACTTTACCCGTAAGCTACATATAGGAATGTTCACAAATGAGATCTTTCCATTATCCACAAGTATTCTACTTCCCCACTCTGACACATTTCCCTTATCTGATCATAATTTTCTGTTATTCCATTTCTTCCTATCCTTCATTCTTCCTATACTTGTTCTTTAAAACTCATTGAGACTTCCATTCCCTGTACTATTTATTTCTTTATTAATCTGCTACCCCTACTCTGAATTAATTCATCCCACTCTCCAACTGCAACCCAATAGTTAGCCATTTCAATTCATACTATACTCTGATCTTTGGAATAGTTTTGCCCCCTTGTCACTTTGCAGCTTTTCTCTTGCCAAATCTCCACCCTGGATTATTTCCAACAGCTACCTACTCCATGCCTACTTACCAGCAGCTGAATGAAACTGGAGGAAATCTCAGTCTTGCTTTCTAGATGAATTTATGTCATACAACTTCAAAGCAGAGAAGTCCTTTTATTTCTCTCTAATTGATTTCCTATTCCATTCACCATGCAAAGTATTCCAAATCGTCTTTCTTCCCTCTTCAAGCCCCCTATATCCCCTCCTCTCCCTTGTCTCTCATCTGAGTACTTTGCCTGTTACTTGAATCAAAAAAATTGAGGTATTTTGATGTGAGTTCCCCCTCCAGGTTTCTATATCACAACTTCTTGCCATCATCTCTCATTCTTTCCTTTTTTTCTCCCAGTTCCTGACAAATAAATGCCCCTTCTCCTTGCCAAGGTCAACCCTTCTCCATGTTCATTTTCTTTTCCCCTTGTTTTTTCCATCAAATTGTTTCCACAGTTCCTCAACTCTTTATAATCTGGATTTATCCCTAATTGCTCAATTTAAACTGTATTCATATTTTAAAATGAACACCCATTCTTCTTGTCCTGATACATTTGACACTGCTAGAACACTCCTCTTAAATACTCTTTCTTCCCTAAGTTTTTGAGACATTACTCTCTCGTGGTTTGCCTCTTACCTATCTGGTGGTCCTTGGTCTCTTTTGATGGCTCATCATTCATATAAAAAATTTTGTCCTATACTATAGTTAGGTGGTGCAGTTGATAGAGTACCAGTCCTGGAGTTAGGAACACTCATCTGAGTTCAGCTCTAGCCTCAGACATTTACTAGCTGTGTAACCCTGATCAAATCTGTTAATCCTCTTTGCCTCAGTTTTCTCATCTGGATAATGAACTGAGAAGGAAATGGCAAACCGTTTCAATATCTTTGCCAAGAACACTCCAAATGGGATCTTTAAAAAGTTCAGATTAAAGTGACTGAACAGAACCCTCTTCTTTTGTTCTCCTATTCTCAGAATACCCTTGGTAGTTCATATGAGTTTAATTGTTATCTCTATATAGATGACTCCAGATCTAGATATCCATCTCATCTTTCCCTCTAATTTCACTCTTCTATCACTAATCACCTATTGGACATGTCAAACAATGTCTAGAGACATCTTCAACTCTAAAATTAAAACATTAAAAAAATCATCTTTTCTTCTAACCTCCTCTTCTAAACTTCCTTATTTCTGTTAAGCTCAGCACTATCTTTCAATGTCTTGCATTCATAATCTTGATATCACTGTTAATACTCTGTCCAGTTTCATGCCATCCATCCAATCCATTGCCAAATCTTGCTTTTCCTGTGTTCACAACTTCTTACATCCAGTGGTGAACTACTAAATGTTGAATACCTGGCTTTCTGGGGGAGGAGGGGAATGTACATAGGATAGAGTTTTATGTTTCATCTATATTATTCACATTTTCTCTATCACTTTGTGAAGTCTTGATAATCAACAAAACAAGAAATCAAACCCTTGTTTGCAATGTTTGCTGATTTCCAATGTGAAATTGCTCACACTGAAAATGAAACGATAGGCTTTCCCAAGAGCAGATTCAATCTGGCTCCAGCACACTACTGCTCACATCTGACTCTCTTTTTCTATTTAAAAGGCTACCATCTTAGTTCAAACTTTCATCACATTTTTTCTAAATTATTGTAATATCTTCCTAATTGGTCTCCCTGCTGCAAGTCTCTCATCTCCATTATACATACTTCTGTCAAAAGTGATCATCCTTAAGTGCCGATACTACCAATTGAATCTTCTTCTCAACTAATTCTAGTGGCTTCCTATTACCTCTGGAATAAAATATAAACTATGATGATTAGACTTTAAATCCCTAAACAATAGGACTCCAACTGCTCTTTCCGAATCATTAGATATTTCTTCTCCCCACTACACCCTATAATCCAAACTGGATTTCTCTCTGTTCCTCACTCAAGGCCCTCTATGCTTTTGCACCAGAAAACACTCCCTTCTTACTTCTACTTCATAGGATCTCTCTCTTCCTTTCAAATGCTGTTCAAACCCCATCTTCTGCATGGATCCTTCCTGATTATCTGTTCCTCAAGCTGCTAGTTCTCTTCCTTCCTATCATGTACTTAATTAGGTACTCTATATACAAAAACAGACATGTATGCTATATTTATTTTTAAATGTACTTGTCTTTCATTAGAATATAAATTTATTGTATTTGGGGGATAATCTCCTTCTCCTCCTCCTCCTCCTCCTCTTCCTTCTCCTCCTCCTCTTCCTCTTCCTCCTCCTGCTCCTAGAATAGTGCTTGAAAGATAGTAAGTATATAAATACTTGATTGCTGTCTTTGAGGCAAGACTTGAACCCAGTCTTCATGGCTCCTGAAGTCAGTTCTCATCCTGCTGTTAATATGTATGATGTGAAAATATGATAGGGAGATGGGTGGTGAGGGGGAGGAGGGGAAGGAAAGAAACAAGCATTTATCAATCATTATTCTAAACACTTTACAAATATTGTTTCATTTGATTTTCACAACATTGGGAGATAGGTGTTACTATTTATTAATCCCATTTTATGGTACAGGAATCTGAGGTTGACAGGGATTAAGGGACTCATTTAGAGATACAAACTAGTAAGTGGCTAAGTCTGAATTTGAATTCAGTTCTTGATCCCCATTGATCTATCCTCTGTGCTACATAGTTGCCTCTAAGGGAGAGAGTCGGCAGATTTATCAGGAATGTGGTTAATAAAAACAGAAGCAGAAACAACAGAGAAGATGGCAATTAGCAGTAAGATGAATGTGTATCTTTTTCTACCCACATCTTTTCCAAATGGTTGTTATTGTTACATAGGCTTCTGGTGAGCAGATTACTCTGAAAGGGTTTTAATTTTCACAGGAAGGAATAAGCTATTTCTTTAACCTCTTCCTTAGATGCTTAAATCTTGCTCCCTAGATATTTTATTACCTTTAAGCTACATCCTCTGAGATCTTACTTCTATTCATTGCTTAAAGGCACCCCTCTTCATTAATATTTGCCTGGTCTACTTTTAGTAAGGAGGGATACCAATTCAGAAATCAGGGGATAGTATATGATATACATTGCCTGGGTGTTAATATATATATATATGTCACATTTGGGAGTTAGTATAGACTAGGACTTGAGGTCACAGTGTTCTGAATTTATAGTATATATGAAAATGAGTAAAAATCCATGGCACAGAGGAAGGCTAAGTTAAAATGAGATTGGGGGAGGGGGTTGAGGGAGGAGAAGGAGGTAGAGACCTGACTTGTAACAGGATAAGGAGATGACAGAATGAGCAGAGTAGTCGTGACAGGGTTTAGATGGGCAGGATTTAGCTGTATTTGCTGTTTTCATTGCATTCATTGGCCTTGGAATTACTGGGCATTATTTGAATATGCAAATCATGATCCAATTAATCTAGCAAGTATTTATTGAGTGTCTGATAGTCCCTCAGACTTCTGTTCTTGATTTTATTTTATTTTTGTCTTTTAAAAAATGGATGGGGTGGGGTTTAAAAAATAGATGGGGTTATATAGCACATATTATGGGCCTGGGCTGAGCTAAGCATTTTACAGATATTATTTCATTTGATAGTTCAATTAACTAGGGAAAAGAGGTTGTCAGGATGAATATGGTATATTCAAAAGGTCAACAAATTTAAAAGAATGGGGAAAGAAATTTCCAGGAAAAATTTTCCCCATCCAATAACAAATGTCTTTAAGAAAAATCTTTGTCTTCCAAAGAAAAATCTCAATATCTTTGATTAAACTGTCTGCATGACTTTGATTGTTTTCCTATTAGAAGAGGGGAAGTAATAACATTTGTAATGATCAGATCCAAAACCAAGCTGGGCTTAAAAAATTAAAAACTATGGTTTGAATTGCTCAAAAGGTGAACAGGAAGTCAGGACAGATTGCAAAGATTAAGTGCCATTCAATTCATTTAGTTGAATTAAATGAATATTCATTAAGGATCAACTATGTGCAAGAAAACATACTAGTATCATATAGGATACAAATATGAATAAGACTGATTATTTCCTCAAGGAATTAACATTTTAGTATAATTCAATAGGGAAGAGTTGGCTCCTCTTGGGGTATATCAACCCCAGAGAAAATAGGACATTAATTCCATATAAGTTCAAAAGGCATGTATTTCTGTATACATCCAAGAAACTGTGAGGTTCACTTAGAACAAGTTCTACTCTTTTGAAGACTACATTCAATTCAATTCAATAAATGTTTTTTTAAGTACTTACAATATGACAGCCACTGTGCTAAGTGCTGGGGCACAAAGAAGTCCTCAAAGAGCTTACAGTCTAATGCAAGAGACATGCAAACAGATAACTAAGTAAAAACAAGCTAAATATATGATACATTGGAAATAATCACCATAAGGAAGGTACTAGATTTAAGGAGGCTTGGGAAAGATTCCTGTCAAAAGGAGAATATAAGGAGGGAGACTATACCAGACATGAGGAACAGACTGAAAAAGGGGAGGGAATAGGGAGATGGAGTGTCTTGTTTGAGGAACAGCAAAAAGGCAGTGTTAGATTCCAGAATACATGGTAGTGGGTTTAAGGTGTAAGAAGACTGGGAAAATGGGTCAGGAGTGGTTATAAAGAACTTTGAATGTCAAACAGAGGATTTATATTTGATTCTACAGGAGATGGGGAACTAATGGGGTTTATTGAATAGGGAAGGTGATAAGTCAGAGTTTTGCTTTAGGAAAATTACTTTGGCAGCTGAATGGAGGGAAGATTGGGATGAGGATGAGGTGATGAGGACCTACCTGCCCCTAGATGGTAGCCTTGCTAAAAAAAATGAAGGGGGTAAATTTGAAATTGCTTCAAGGGGAAAATTTGACAGGTCTTGGCAAGAGACTGGAAAGGGACTGGGAAGGAGTTGAGGATGACATCTAGGTTTTGAACTTGAAGGACTGGGAAGATGGAGGGTGTTGCTCTTTATAGTAACCAGGATGGTAGCATGTGGGGAGGCTTTAGGGGAAATGATACTGAGTTATTTTGGACATGTTGAGTTTTAGATAGAAATGCAGACATGATTTGGCTAGCTTGGTTTAATAATAGGGCTGTTTTTTTTTTTTTTTTAATCATCAGTCAACATTCACTAAGCTTGTTTTTCCTTCTTTTTGTGTATACCTTTTTGTATAAGCGAGAGAAGGGCCTCATTCCAGGCACTTCCCATATGCTCCTTTCTAAGAGCACCTGTGTCTGGCTGGATCATAGAATCACCCAGCTGCTACCCCCAACCTGAGGAAGCTCTATTAGCCACCACAACCTCCACCCCCGCTATCACTAAAGCCTTCTGCTCTGCCATTCTCCCCTAGTTTCTGCCTGGACTGCATTTGGAACAAATCATTTATGAACAGAGATATAATTGTTATTAAGATGCCGACAATTAGAAGGGAGGGGACACAGTTTGAACTGTCTTTGTACTTTGTACTTTTACTTTGTACTACTCACTGGGTAGGGGGATGTGGGATGATAGTGGGATACAAAAAAAAAAGACTGCTGAAAGTGGAATAGTCTCATTGTGCTTTCTAATCACATAATTGTAGAACTATAGGTATGATTTCTTGATCATGTAGGTCAACCTCAAATAAACAAATTTAATCACATGACTTTTCTTTTTAGAATTTCTTGAATTTTGCATGAAATGTACTGTCTTCTCTTTACTCTCTGAAGTTCTATACAAAGAAATTAACACAAGGGAAAAGAAGGAAATAAGCAATTACATGGTGCCTAATATCTGCTAGATAGTGTGCTAAACACTTAAAAAAATTATCCCATTTAATCTTCACAACCCTCTCAAATGGATATTATTATAATTCTTGTTTTATAGTTGAGAAAGGTAAGACAATAGAAATTAAATGATTTGTCTAGCTTACTCAGTTAGTAAACGTTTGAGGTGGAATTCTAGCCCAGCCACTGTATCTGCTACCTATTTACCATAATACCACGTTTATTAGATGATTTTTTTCAGATCTAGAGTAATCTTTAACTTATTGCCCTATGTTGTTATTCAGTCATTTTTCAGTCATTTCCTCTTTGTGACCCCTTTTGGGGTTTTCTTGGGAAAGTTATTCGAGTAATTTGCCATTTTCTTCTCCAATTCGTTTTATAGATAAGGAATGGAGACACACAGGGTTAATTGATCTTCTTGGAGGTCATATATCTAGGAAGTGTCTGAGGCTAGATTTGAACATAGCAAGAATCTTGCTGATTCTAGACCCCGCACTCTATCCATGTGCTGCCCAGCTGCTTCCATTGGTCAATAGGTCAAGACAACAGACTGTAGCAAGTATGATAGTTAAACTTTTCTGCTTCACTTACATAATAATTATGGCTCTTGCTCTCGAATTAGTGCAGTTGTGACCATGAGGTAATTGCTCAGGTAAGGTGGGTATTCGGATGCCAATGGCAGATATAAATGCCTTCATGCTTGGGCCATATTTCCATCCAAACTTGATCTCACGTTGTGGTCATGTTCCAGACACAGCTAAAAACTGTTGGAGCAGCACTGCAGGAATTTTTTTTAATTACTAAAGCCTGGAAACTGAGTGGATGTCCATCAGTTGGAGAATGGCTGAATAAGTTATAGTATATTAATGTTATGGAATATTATTGTTCTGTAAGAAACAACCAGCAGGAGGATTTTAGAAAGGCCTGGAGAGACTTACAGGAACTGATTCTGAGTGAAATGAGCAGGACCAGGAGATCATTGTACACAGCAACAGCAAGATTATAAGATGATCAGTTCTGATGGACGTGGCTCTCTTCAACAATGAGATGATTCAAACCAGTTCCAATTGTTCGATGACCGTCTACACCCAGAAAGAGGACCATGGAAATGGGTGGTTCACAACATAGCCTTTTCACTCTTTTTGTTGTTGTTTGCTTGCATTTTATTTTGTTTCTCTTTTTTTCTGATTTGATTTGATTTTTTTGTGCAACAAAATAATTGTATAAATATATAAGTATATATTGGATTTAACATATATTCCTACCATGTTTAATATATATTGTTCTACTTGCCATCTAGGGGAGAGTATGAAGGAAGGGGGGAATTGGAACACAATATTTTGCAAGGGTTAATATTGAAGAATTGTCCATGCATATATTTTGAAAAATAAAAAACTTTAATTAAAAAAAGCAATCTAAAAATAATAATAAAAAATAAAATTATTTAAAGCTATGATAAATTCATGTTATTTAACCTCAACTGGATCCTCACCATGACACAACAATCCTTTAATTTCTATCTTTTTGACACCTGATTTTAGTGACCGTAGTAACCTTTGCTTCTGGTGTTATTGACAAGATACATTAACTTGATGAGAGCTGCTCCTTCACATAGCTTGCTGCACACCTCAAAGGCTTTCTGTCTTTCTATGTTGTGTCCTCCATCTGTTCTGCTCCTGAAGATGAACCATATTTCCTCTTTGCCAAGTTTGATCCCATGCCCTTTCATCTCTTTTTAGATCTTGCATCTTCAATTATCCCCTCTGCAAAGGAATGCATTTTTTTCACCTAACTGGCTGTTTACCCTCTGCCTACAAACACACTCAGGTTTAAAATAACAGGATCTTTTCCTGTGATTTGCTTTCCCTTGAAACTATTGTCCTATCCTTCCTGTCTTCATTGTAGTTGTTGGAAAAAACTAATGTATTCTTTTTTTTTTTTTTAACACGTTCGAGCACCTACTCATGTCTCTATCATCTGGTTTATCTGACACTGAATGAAACTAATTTTTCCAGTTACTAATGTCCCACTTATTGCCAAATCTAATGACTTTTTAAAAAATCTTCATTCTACTTGCCTTCTCTGAAGCATGTGAAAGTTTATTTATTAAACATTGACAACGTGCCAGGGAAATGTAAAAAGAGCTAGGAATACAAATATAAACACCAAGAATCCACTCCCTATCCTCAAAAAGCTTACATTCTAATGTTAGTAAGTGGTAGAAGGGAATTGGAGAGGTGCAAAGCAAAGTCCACAAGGAATCCAGGGAATAATGGGCTAATTTTCAGCAAACATGGTGATCATAAATGATTCCTCAAATGGAGGTGTGAGTCTTATTTACCAATCAGAAGAAAAGAGTGGAGGAGTGAAATGAGGGGACCAGTGTGCTAATTGTTAGGATGCTGTCGACAATACAGGCAAGGCCAATAAAGACCTGAGGTAGACTGGTTGCTATGTGAGTACAAAAGGGAGGACAGATATGAGAAAGCTTTGTGCAATTAGAATTTGGAAGATTTGGAAGCTGACAGGATGATGAAGAAGATTTGAGATTGTGAGTCTGATGATTGGTGGAAGCTTTAACAGAAATAGGAATGCTAGGAAGGGTGGATTTTGGATATATTGAAATTGAATTGCCTATGGATACCCAGCTACAGATGTCCAGCTGACAATTGGTAATGTACAATTATTGGTCTTCAAGTGACAGATGAGCATGGGATAATATTCATAGAGAGATCATAAGTTAACTTATGGAAGCTGAAAAGATCAACAAGAGAGAGCATCAAGAGAGAAGAAAGGAAGACCCAGGAACATTCCTAGTCTACATTCAGCAGAGGAGGAAAGAAATGAATAATGATCCAGTAGGACAGACTTAGGAATTATTCAGACAAAAGAGAAATAAGAGATGGGGGATACTTTGTAAATATTATCTCACTTATAAATATTATCTTTATAATAACCCTGTGAAGTAAATACAATTATTTTTCTCATTTTATAGAGTAAATTGAAGTAAACATGTCAAGTGACTTGTTCACATTCACACAACTAAGAAGATTTGAATTTGAATCTTCCTGACTCCAGATCTACTGTGTCACCTCGCTGCCTCTAGTAACTCCCTCCTTCTCAAAATTCCTTATATTTGTATGGCATATATTCAATCATATGTGCATGTCTTCTCTCCCATAAAAGAAGAAGCTTTGAAAATAGGAAGTCTTTCCTTTTTTGTCTTTGTACCAAAAGTGCCTCAAATAAGGGAGATTCTTAGCAAATTCTTGGGGATTGATTGTTTTGTCTGTAGTACTTCATAGTCTATAGAAATGCTCTATTGTGGCTGCCAGTAACCAACATTCATGAAGTCTGCAGTCCTGGGATCTCCCTCAGCTCCAACTCTTGTTCTTTTTTCCTTTTTTCTCTTTCTTTTCCTGCCTTTCTAATGGGCTGATAATCCTGTCCTTTACCTTCCTATTACCTTCTTCTTGAAATCAGTCTTTAAAAAAGCTCCATTTCCTCTTAGAGTTTACCTCGTATTCCTATAAGTTCTAATTCTCCTGGAAGGAGTCACTATCACTCTCAGTCTCAGGAGGACCAACTCCAGGTTTTCATCAAACAGTTTTCCCCCTTTCTTAGCATAGAAATAATAGATTCGTAAATTTTGACCTGGAAGGTATCTTAAAATCCAGTCTAACCTTTCATTTTTATAGAGGAGCAAACTAAGCCTTCACTGGGTGGCGCTGTAGTGGATAGAGTAGTGGGTATGGAATCAGCAAGACTCATCTTTAATTTAAATCTGGCTTTAGACCAGCTGTGTGACCTCAGGCAGGTCACTTAACCCTGTATGCCTCAATCTTTTCATCTTCTCCAGGAAGGAAGGAGATGGCAAAGCACTCCAGTGTCTTTGCCAAGAAATCCCCAAATGGGGTCATGAAGAGTAGGACATGAATGAAAATGACTGAACAACAACAACAACAAAAAAAAACTGAGACTTGGAGAAATTTAGTAATTTGTATTGGTAGTAACAAAAATAACAGTTGAGATTTGGACCCAAGATCTTTTATTTTAAATGTATTATTCATTCCATAACATTAGGTTCTTATTTGGGGATTTTATTTTGGCAAACTTTTTGTTTTAAAAAATAACTATTAATATCTCTTTTTAATCATCACAGTCTCCTACCCCAATTTCTTCCTCTTTTTTCCCCTTCCAGAGACTCTCCCATATAATAAATAATGTTTTAAGACAAAAAGGAGGGGGAAAAGTCAGAACGACTGATCAACACATTGAAGAAGTCTGAAAATATTTGCAGTATATAACACTTAGAATCAGAGGTTCTTAGTTTTTCTGTGTCATGGACACCTTTAGCAGTTTGTGGAAGCCATAACTTCTCAGAATAGTTTTGAAATGTATAACATTTCATGGGATCACAAAGAAATGTAATTATATTGAAATGTAATTCTCTATCTATTATGTGAGGCAATCAGGGTTAAGTGACTTGTCCGGGGTCACACAGCTAGTTAAGTGTGAAGTTTCTGAGGCCAGATTTGAACACTGTTGCTCTAAGCCCTCGTGCTCTCTCTGCTGTGCCAGAGAGCTGCTTCCTTCTCCCTCTCCCTCCTTCCTTTCCTTCCTTCCTCCTTCTCTTCCCTCTCCTCTCCGCCTTCTCTCCCTCCCTCCAGCCTCCTTCCCTTTTTTCTCTTTCTCTACCCCCCTCTTTCCCTCTCTCTCTGTTTCTGTCTATCTCTGTCTCTCTATGTGTATATAGACATATAAATACACACATATGAATATGTGTGTGTCTAAATGTATACACACACACATATATATATATTTATGATGTATGTATGCATTTAAAACCTATGATCATGGATCTCAAATTAAAAATTCATAAGAACCCAGGCCACTTGCGAGTAATATTTTCACAATTTAATTGCATTTAATTCCTCACTATCCTGCCAAAATGTATATGTCCTCTGATCTACAATGATTGAAGGTATAGGATTTGTTTTTTTTCCCCCTTTTGATCACATATGGCATCCTGTACCCCTCAAGATGCCAGGGTTTCCTAATCAGATATATAATTACTTAGGGATGTGATTGCCTGTTATTAACTCAAGCATAAGAAAGATCACTTTTCTGTACTCTTTGAAACCTGATGATGGTGTATATGGCACAAGGCTTCTCTCAGCAAGTTATTCCTGCTTGTACTATAATTCTGCTTCTGACCTGAGAAATTGGACTGCTGCTCTCATCATGTTGCAGGCTTATTTCTTATTGGACTATGCAAGCCCAGCATATGGCTAATTACAATTTACACCTCCTAAGTGCTCTAACAGCCCACAAAAGGCTGTTTTGTCTCTCTGGTTTACTGTTTGGTGTACTTTTTGCAGACAAAGCGGTAAACAATTCCTTTGGAGATACTTTTTAATTTTAAATGATGATGGAGGATGATGATTTTCTGACTAGTTCGTTAATGATGTATTCATAGTCTGAGCCTGTTAAATGATTTTGCTTCTAATGATGAGTCATTTTCAGCTTATAATGTGCATATAGCCAACTTGTTTTTTTTTCTTTTTGTGTTTCTTTTCTAATAATTTTGTCTCCACCTGTGGAAATAGTAGGTGTGGTGAGTTTAAAGCATTGGTGTCATCCTCAAGTCCTTACTCTTTCTCTCCCTTACATTTATAATTAATTACCAAGCCTGTTGATTCTACTCTCACAATTCTTGCATACCTTCACTCCACTTATTTCTTATCCACCATAGAAAAACCCTCATCATTTCTCCTCTGAACTATTTCAAAAGATGATTGTGATAGGTTTGGTTAGGATGGTAAAGCAAGAATCAGAAAAATCTTTGATTTCACTGGGACTCCAGAGACAACCTGGTCCAATCCATAATTAAACAAGAATTCTCTCTACCACATACCTAGTAAATGAAATGAAAGTTTCTAGTGAGAACAGACCAACTTTCTCCAAAAGCAGCCCATTCCTTTGTTGGATAGCTCTCCCTGGGAAAGAAGGGAGGGGAATGAGCATTGTGTGAACCTTAATCTCATTGGATTTGGCTCAAAGAGAGAATATCAGACATATTTAGTTTAATGTAGAAACTTGTCTCACCCACAGGGAAGTAGGAGAAGAAAGGAAAAAAGAAGGGGGGGGAAGTAATAGAAGGGAGAACAGAAGGAGAAAGGAAAAGAAATAAGAAAGGAAAGAGGAATTATAAAAGGAGAGAGTAAATTGAGGGAGGTCAGAATCAAAACATCAGTGAGGAGGGAAAGAGGGAAAGGAAAGAGAGAAATATAACAGTGAAAATAAGATTGTGGGAAATACAGAGTTAGTAGTTTTATTTTTTAAAATAACTTTTTATTGACAGAAGAGTTAGTAATTTTAACAGTGAATGTGAATAGGATGAGCTCTCCCATAAAACAGAAGTGGATAGCAGACTAGATTAAAAGCCAGAATCCTATAATAGGTTGTTTACAAGAAACACAATTAGAGTGATACATACAGAATAAAGGTAAAAGGCTGGAGCAGAATCTATTATGCTTCAACTGAAGTTAAAAAAAAAAAAGTAGGGATGGTGATCCTGATGTTAGATCAAGCAAAAGCAAAAATAGATCTAATTAAAAGAGATAAGAAAGGAAACTACATCTTGCTAAAAGGTATCATGGATAATGGAGTAATATCAATACTAAAGATATATGCACCAAGTAGTATAACTTCCAAGTTCCTAGAGAAGTTAAGAGATCTACAAGAAGAAATAGACAGCAAAACTCTATCAGTGGAGAATCTCAACCTTGCTCTATCAGAATTAGATAAATCAAACCATAAAATAAACAAGAAAGAAATTAAGGAGGTAAATAGAATTTTAGAAAACTTAGACATGCTAGATCTTTGTAGAAAACTGAATGGAGACAGAAAGGAATATACTTGAATAGTTCTTCATGTTAGGAAATACTTCTCTATATATTGTGATGAACTCTACTTTCTCATTGCCCTTATTTGTTCATTTTGTAATCAAGAAAAGCTAATCTAACCCTCTTCCTACTTGACAATTCTGTAATATTGGAATACAGAAATCATGTTCTTCTTAAGTCTTCTCTTCTTCAAGCTTGCCATTTAGAATTCTTCAACAAATCCTTGTATAGCATGACATTGAGCCCCTTCCCATCTTGCAATTGCTCCATCTTGTCAATGTCTTTCCTAAAATGAGACCCGCAAAACTTAACACAATACTCGAGATATGCTCATATCACAACAGAACACAAGAGCAACACTGTTCCTTGTCCTTCAACACTATATCTCTATCAATGTAGCCTAAAATGACTCATATTTCTTAGGTACTACAAGATTTGCAAAGCACTTGATCTACATAATTTCATTTGATCCTCCTAATTAGACCATAGAAAGTAGTGCTATTATTATCCCCAATTTACTAATGGCAAAACTGAGGCATTGGTTAAATAACTTGCCCAAGGCCAAACATCTTGTCAGTCTGAGGTGGGAATCAAACTTAGGTTTTCCTGATTCTTAGACTAGTCCTCTATCTACCACATCGATCTAGCTCTCTAAAATTACACTGTTTTTTCTTATTTTCTTTTTAATTTTCAATAATATTTTATTTTCCAAATACATGTAAAGACAGTTTTCAACATCCATTTTTGTAAGATTTTAAGTTCCATTTTTTTCTCCCTCCCTCCTTTACCTCCCCCCCTCCACAAAATAACAATCAATCTGATATAGGTTAAATATGTGTAATTCTTTAAAATATATTTTCATATTTTTCATGTTTATACATTGTTAATGCTTATTGCCTAACAAGTAATCTTTTACTATACTATATATTATAGTATATACTATGTGATATACTATATATTATACTATACTATATTATGTATATATATATATATAGAGAGAGAGTATATATTTCATATACTATATATATATTAAACTATACCCTCTATATTATATCTAAACAGTTGGTTTTTTAAAATCTATCCTGGACTTACAAATGCCTCTTAATAAATTTGGTTCCCACAAAGACATACAATGATTCCTTACTGAAGTGTGGAAGAGACCCCAGATTCTCAAATGCTACACTAGTGAAATGTAAACTTAGGCACCCAGGTGTTCCAATCTGGGAAATCACTGGGCACATTCCCAATAACTGAATGTTTTGAGAACAAGCCTATATAAGTAGAAAGAGGAAGATTATTTTTGTTGTTGCTGTTGTTTGTCCTTTTTTTCTTTTTTGAAAAGGACCTTTTGATGGTCCTTTCACAGGGTGATATCTCCACTCACCTACTAATTGGGTTTAAGTTAGGCACAGTTGCACAAAATCTTCACCTTTACTCGTTCTTCCAGAATCATTGATGTCCACTAGCAAGACAAAAATCAATACGACACATGATGACTTGGAATGCAATGGATGACCCCGATATCTTCCATGTTTAACTAAGTTCTATGTATTTCATAAAGGCTGCTTTAGCTGTCCTCATAGCTGTTGGAACAAATTGTTCTATCTGCCCATTCTGCCTAGGGAAGTCTTCACAAGCTTGGGGTATTCATCTCCCTCCCCTACAGTTTGAAGTCCATGGGTTATTCTCAATTTGGTTTAGTCCTTTGGCCCAGATTGTTTATTGGAGTGGGCCATTGTGCATGCTACAGCTTCTTGGAGCCACAGGTGAAAATGCCAAATAATCATTAAAAGCAACTGCTTTCTAATCATAGTTAATAAAACAAATTTTAACTTACCCAGAAATTCGGTCTCTCTAAGAACTTTTTTATTGTCACAAATTATCACCATTTTTAACAGAAATTTAATCGATATAAAATAGTCATCATAATGAAAAAGCCAAAAGATCTCAGAAATTGCCTTAGCCCCAAAAACTACAGACAGGGCAGTCAAGGTTAGTACTTATTTGGACTACAAATTCAGTACAAATTCAGATTGGAGATTATGAACAGTATCATCTCACAAAATAGTAAAAAGTAGTGGAGCAGGAGAATATATTTGGAAAAGCTTAGTCATTGGACTAAAAGTCACATCATCCTGAAAATATTTGTTGGTAAAACTGGGAGAAGGAAAATACATAGTGGGCAATGGCTCCTAGTGAACCTAGTGAAGCAACTCATATTACTCATAATACTCTCTCTCTCTCTCTCTCTCTCTCTTTCTCTCTCTCTCTCTCTCTCTCTCTCTCTCTCTTTATATATATATATACTATAATACTCAATGATGTCTGAAAAATGAAGAGAGTGGATTCAAGGACCTCCAAGATCCTTTTTAAACAAATCTGTGTTAAGTGAGAAAGGGAAATGACAGTTAAGATGATAAAGTCAGTGAAATCAGTAGGTCTTAACTAGATTTAGTTCAGCATCTAATATATTTTTGGAAGTAATATAAAGTAGAGAAAGCAGAAACAAAGGAACAATATAAATAATAATTATGAAAATGTAAATAAAGAGTCAACAAGGCAAGGAGAGACAATAAATGAGAGGCAATAAAACTTTCATCAAATACAATGGTCAATGTTACCACGATGTTATCAAAGTTAGAAGACATAGTCTTCTTTCCTGTTAACTGTTAAACTACTATTCCCATTAAAGTATTTGGGGGTGAATATATTATTTTGGAGAGAAGGAATTGCTTAGGGCATTTATTGGAAAAGCCTTTTGTGTAAAAATAATACATTTAAAAGATGAGAATCGCATTATTGATTGTAAGAAGGCATTTTATTTCATAGAGCAAAATGCAGCTTCAAAATCTCTCTTCTAACAAAATGTCTGGCTTATAAATGTTAAGATCATCCAAGATGTCTTGATAAATGCAAGCACAGAGATAATTTTGTTCAATAATCCTCTGATTATCAATATCAAACGAAGCATGAAATAGGGAGACATATGCTCACCAAAGATGTTCACTACTGTCATAGACAATGTCTTGCACCAAATCCAAATATAAAAGGGATTCTGTATCAATGGGAAGGTTCTCCAGATGCTTCTATTTGCAGATGGCATTATGCTGATTTCATCAAGCCCTGGAACTTTATATTGTCTCCTTAAAGAAATTTACAGTCAATTTAAAAAAAGCAATCTAACAATCACATGGTTTGAAAAGTGGATAAAAATGTATACTGCCTAAATTATGGCAAGCAGTTGGAAGGAAAAACCCGTGTTGAAAGTCATATGGGGCAAAAAAAAAATAGACATGATAAAATTTAAAAGTGAGGTCCATTCATAGTATAAAGTGTATATTTTACACTTTAGAAGAGTTTCTGACACGTTGAGTAACACAATTGCTTATGAAAAGAACTGCAGAGACTATAAATTTGCTCCTAGGACACAAACAACTTAAAATTAGAGCTGATGGAGACTGCTAATGAGCCCAAGAAGTCAGGCTGATTGCCTAATTTATATTACTAAAAACACATTTTTAAATAATTTTTATACTACTTTTATTTTGGATCTGTGTAGTCCTGGCTAAGTCACTTAACATCTCAGCCACAGTTGTAAAATAAGGAAATTGAGCTTAATGGACTCAAAGTGTCTCTTTAATGAACAAGTCAATTAGTATTTATTAAACAGTAGGTATTTTTCTAAGCTCTAGGGCTATAAAGAAAAGCAAAAACAAATAAAAACCAAAAAAGTGAATAAATATAACTAAACATAAATAAAAATGGATAAATAAGCAACTAAATAAATAAATTTCACTCTTAAAGAGCTCACAGTTCACTTCCATCTTCAAATATATGATCCTATGATCCTATCACCATATTCCCTTTTCTTTAGTACTTCTCTTTCTCTAAGGGCCTAAGGCAGTACCTGATGTTAATGGAACCTTTGGTACCATATGAAGAAAGCATTAGTAATGATTTAGTAGTGGTAATGATGTTGTTAATGCTTTTGAAATGCATAAAGTTCATTCTGCCTTGGAAGGTTCCCAAAGTGCTTTATAAAATACATGTTAACATGTTGGGGATCATTTCTCCCTTCTCTGAAATATAACCACTTTGGGATCAAATCTAACAGCTGGCTAACAACCTCAGAGTAACTTAACATTACAGTTTGGGGAAAAGATGAAGAATGTCAGAGTATCTGGTTGAAACTGCAGAGGGTGGATATAATTATGCAGATGGAAAGTTCGAGGGAAATTGCTGTTAACATCGTGGATTAAAACACAGATTCCAACAAAATTATAGAATTTTGAGTGATAGGAACTACTATTGTGATTTTATTGGTATGGGAAATTTCTAGATGAAGAAATTATTTCTGCTAATGCAAATCAACACTTTCTTTGCAATTTATAGTGTTACAGCAGCAACAAGATTATGTGATGATCAACTGTGATGGACCTGGCTCTTCTCAACAATGCAGTGATTCCAAATAATTCCAATAGACTTAGAATGGGAAATGCCATCTGTATCTAGAAAGATAACTATGGAGACTGAATGTGGTTTGAAGCATAGTTTTTTCATCTTTTGTTTGTTTGTTTGTTTTTTTCTTGTGACTTTTCCCCCTTTGGTCAGATTTTTCTTGCATAATATGACAAATATGGAAATATGTTTAAAAGTATTGCATATATTTGGCCTATATCAGATTGCTTGCTGTCTTGGGTAGGGGGAGATGATTCAGGGAAGAAGAAAAATTTGGAACACTAAATCTTAGAAAAATGAATGTTGTAAACTACATGTATTTGGAAAAATAAAATATTATTAAAAATTTGAAAAATTATAATGTTAGAGGCTTGACTAAAGCTTTGCAATGTTATTGACTTGCCCAGAATCATAGGGTCAAAATGTCAGCTCTAATGGAAGTCTTCCTAGCTTTGAAATCAGCTTCCCACTCACCATGGCATATTGTCTTATAAAAGTATTACAAAGAGCAAAAGATAGACCCTTACTTTCTACAGTATATGATGCTTATATAATCAACAATGCCCTCCTTACTAATGCTCTACAAAATATTGAAGGTCAAAACCAGTCTTTTCTATGTTTCTTAGATTTAGTTCCTATTCTCTTTCTTTTTTTGAAAGCTTATTCTTTATTTTTTTTTTAAATAACTTTTTATTGATAGAACTCATGCCAGGGTAATTTTTTTTTTTTACAACATTATCCCTTGCATTCACTTCTGTTCCGATTTTCCCCCTTCCTCCCTCCACCCTCTCCCCCAGATGGCAAGCAGTCCTATATATGTTAAATAGGTTACAGATACAATATATGTGTGCAGA